>NC_057732.1:1455053-1476468 GCF_004010195.1 Chiloscyllium plagiosum | reverse complement strand
GCATGACCTCCCAACTCCTGTACTCCATACTCTGACCAATAAAGGAAAGCATGCCAAACGCCGCATTCACTATCCTATCTACCTGCAACTCCACTTTCAAGGAGCTATGAACCTGCACTCCAAGGTCTCTTTGTTCAGCAACACTCCCTAGGACCTTACCATTGTTGTAGGATTCTAAAATAGAAATTGTTAGAGTAACTCAGCAGGTCTGGGAAACATCTGTGGAGAGAAAACGTAGAGTTAACATTTCGAGTGAGCCTTTGTCAGAACTCCAGCAGCCGAAGTAAGACAAATGAAGAGGGACAGGAGGGGACGAACGGGCAAGAAGATTCAGGGAGATGAGCCACACCATCTCATGTTATAGATTAGATTACTCACAGTGTGGAAACAGGCCCTTCGGCCCAACAAGTCCACACCGACCCTCCGAAGAGCAACCCACCTAGACCCATTTCCCTCTGACTAATGCACCTAATGCTATGGACAACTTACCATGGCCAATTCACCTGACCTGCACAGTTTTGGACTGTGGGAGGAAACCGGAGCACCCGGAGGAAACCCACGCAGACACAGGGAGAATGTGCAAACTCCACACAGTCAGTCGCCTGAGGTGGGAATTGAACCCAGGTCTCTGGCGCTGTGAGGCAGCAGTGCCACCCAGGAAAGATCAGGAGTTCCCTTATATTAGCCCAAGGGAAGAACAAAAACTGTTGTATCGAGACCTACTTGAGACCTCACAGACTACCACAAAAGGCCAAGGACCACTGGGATGTTGGAGTGCATTAACTCTACTCTCTCATTCTGCAGAATGGCACCAGGGTCAGTGAAGCATTTTCATCTGTCACAGCTTGTATACTTCCCGTCTTTGTCAACGTAACATATCTAAGCTCAATAAACTGTCAGAAAACCAATCATAGGCTGCCTATGTTAGGTAACTGTGATCACAACCCTTCCCCAAAATCAACAATTACACTCTATTTACATAACACTACATTTTACCAAAATACACTCCACTAAAGTACCTCCCCTACCCAGTCACTGTTTAAACCGGGTTTAGCAAGGTCTACAGAAATGCAAGCAGTTATAATCAATCATGTCAGTTACAGAAAGCATTGTTTAAATACAATCCCAAATGTCCACAGCAAATGTTCCATGATTTCTCAACATTCTAAGCTTTTCTGCAAAACTTGAAATAAATCTATTTTACACAATCCTTCAATACTTATAAAGTATAAAGTGTCTTTGAAACAATTTCTTGCTGCTCACGATGGAACTGTATTTGCTTTCACCTTCTCCTTTCAAGCTGCAGTGTTAAACACAAAGTCCAAATTCCTGGTCAATTCCTTGAATCTTTACTTTAGAAATGTTATCAAATCCATGCTGAAAATCCAACTGCCCCTGTTAGACTGTGACTTATTTTGGCTTTTTTAAAAATAATTTAAGCAGGTTTGTAAACAATGAGCTGCCACTGGGACTCATGATTGGCTTTCCTTCTGGGATGCTCAGGATTGGACTGGTCTTGCATGATGCAAGGACATTCTGAATGCCTTGATTTGCGTTTTGCAATGCTACTGAACCACCAAGATTTAGAAAGAGCTATTAAATTTGGTGTTTCATACCAGAGGGTGTCCTGTTGAGCTCCTAAAGACCTTTTAAATGTTGAATTGCCTTTCTTTTTTCCCTCTCAATTCAATTCTTGGTTCACTTAGGTTGCTTTATCCTTATCTAATTTGACTAATTTCCCCATTTCTCTCTGCATCGTTCATTTTGTTTTAATCAGTGGAGAGGTGAGCCATTGGTCCTGTCAACCACCAGATATCCTGTTGATCTTGCTGTTACCAATTTGAATGTCCAGCTAGGAATAATTGGAGCTAAAGGCTGAAGAACAATTGAAATCATGGAACATGCTGTGAGATGCCCTGCTGAAGCAAATTCTGGGGCATCCAAAAAAGAGAATGAACTCAGGAAATGTCTAAATTACTGAGACATATCAGTGCCTCAACCTGTGCAGAGACAATTTGCCAAGTCCAAGATAGTAATTGTGTCGGTTTCTGAGCAGACATTGTGATTATTTACCATTATGAATTATTTATCTAGCTATTACATCTGAAGCCATGCTGTCCACCTCCAGCTGACTGCAATTTTCTGAATGTTAAAGATCTGCCCAGTTACATTTCCTCCGTTGAATGGAATCATCATTTTAATGTCATGTCGAGCTTCAATTTTCTAGGTAAAAGAGAAACATATTTATTTTCAAGGTAAGTGTTTCTTCCTGAAATGCAAGCAATTCAAGACCACAGGAATAAATTCCGCAGCATTTCCATGCGAGTTGACGACAAGCACATTTAGAGATTATCCTATTTATTATTTGATCGTTTCATGGACTAAGGTATCGGCAATTACTCTCAATGGTCTCCATAAAGAAGTTACCTGGAATATCTAGCTTGTTTTTGCAAAGTGTAAAACTTTGACTTCATTGGCTGAAAATGCATTGATGTCGTAAGTTTTTGAGGAAGCAGAATACCATGACACTTACTGTCACTCTTTGTGGTATCTTTGAAGGTCAATGATTAAAGAAGAATGCACACTCATCAGGTAAAGTCTTATTTACATATACCAGTAAACTTTTTATTATCTAGTACCTAGGGCAGCAGGAGTTTGCCGATTGATCAAATAATCCAAATAATCAAGAGGTCCATATAATCAATGTAAAAATAACCACTAAGCAATAGAGATGTAATGCAGGGGAGTATACACATCGCTGTTATGCTTTATTTACAGCACAATCAATTAAATAATAATGCAACTTTGCCTTAAATGAAATGTACTGACAGGGAGCCTTCTCACATACACCCTTAACTTGCTACTCAGACATCGCTGAGATCACATTATTTGAGGAGAAATTGACTCAACTGTTGATATTTCACGCGGTCATCTACATTGTATATCTACATTGAGGTAAATAAATTTAAAACTATTCGATGAACTGATGCAGTAAACTTCAAGATATTTCAGGTATATAATTTTTGACAGTTTATTAAGAGTGCTGGTTCACAGATTGTCACTTAAAACGAAGTTTGCTGTGTTTGAAAGGAGCTCAAACTCTCTGTGCATGAGATTGACGGATCTATCATGATCCATTTTTTGACCAAGTACTATATTCAGCTGCAGTTTGATTTAGCCTGTTTGTTTGCCGAGGGATCTTTCCAAATGAACGATTCAATTTGAAGTTTTAATAGGAGTAAGGAGTGGGTTGTGAGATGCACCATAATCCAGGCTGTCTATGTGGAGCTTGGTAAGGTAATGGTAAGGTCTCGCAGGAGAAAAGAGCCACTGAGTCACATTTATCGGAGATACCATTCATAATGTGCAAGGAGGGGTCTCATCTCTACTTGTTCCTCTGAAAAACAACTTACTAAACCTTTCTGAAGAAGTCATCATAGCCTCAAAATGTTACCTCCTTTTCTGTCTCCATGGATGCTGCCAGATCTGATGAGTATTTCCAACATCTTCTGTTTTTATTTGCAAAAAGTCAGAATTGTATGGAACAGAACAAAAAAAGAATTCCTTGTGCTGAGGGTGAATTGATGTTTTCCAACAAGTAATTCAGCAGAGGGTGCTATTGTCACGTATTTGTGAGGCCTGTCCTGTTCAGACAGAACATTAGAGCAATTTTGCTTTCCACAAACAACTGCTGAATTTTTCTCTCGAAGCCATTATATTCTGCATTTATGGTTTCCATAAAAGTGTTGAAACACCAACTAATTTATATGCTCAGGACTTGAAAGCATGCATCTGATTATCGTTTTATCGTCCCATTCCCTGTACATGGGGAACCAAAATGATTCTGCCAGAATTGAAGATATTCCTGTTCTTCAGTAGTGCCATAGGATATTTAAATCTAAACCTGTAGACAGATGGAACCTGAAAGATAGTGCCTCTAATAGTGCTGCACTGGAGTGTCGACCAAGATGAAGGGTTTCCATTTCTGGAGTGGGATTTGTATCTTCTGCTGAAGAGAACAGTGTCACCACTGAGACACTAAATGACAAACACATCCAGTTTTTCAACTGATGTGTTCCTGTCAAGAGTCAAATGAAAATGACAGGCTGTACATTATAATTTTGTTCTTATAGTCTAATATCACAGAGTTACAATAAAATAATAATTGCAATGTTTATTGCAATAAGGACTTAAAATAATCAGCATTCAACTCACCTTATACTTCACCCTGCATTTTTCCCTCTCCCTCCACTAGGCCTACTCAAGTTGATTGTACACTGCTCCTCAGATACTCGACTGCACTTGGGTCTTCACCATTCATCAACTGTGCAGCTAAATATATGGGGCATGACTGTCCGGGAACTGGGAAGTTAAAAAACAACAGGACAACTTTAATTGCTAGAGGAATTTGACTCCTTTTCAATCAGTCATAGTTCACGTGTAGCTTGCTGGCGTAAACCTCCCTGATATCAGCCATTTTTGTCTTTTTGTCCCTCTCTTGCTCCCTTTTTCCTCCCCTAATTGTAATACGTTACATCTGATTCCAGCTTCTCCCTCTCAAACTGCACGGTCTCTATGGGGGTTCAACAAAGAACAGAGAACAAAGAATATTATAGCATAGGAACAGGCCCTTCGGCCCTCCAAGCCTGTGCTGATCCAGATCCTCGATCTAAATCTGTCACCTATTTTCTAAGGGTCTGTATCCCTCTCCTCCCTGCCCATTCATGTATCTGTCTAGATATATCTTAAATGACGCTATCATGCCCGCCTCTACCATCTCCATGGCAACACGTTCCAGGCACACACCACCCTCTGCGTGAAGAACTTTCCACGCATATCTCCCCAAAACTTTTCCCCTCTCCCTTTGAACTCGTGACCCCTAATAATTGAGTCCCCCACTCTGGGAAAATTTTCTTGCTATTCACTCTGTCTATACCTCTCATGATTTTGTAGACCTTCACCTTAAGCTCCTTAATCAACTTTGCCTCAGTTTATATCAGCAGATCCAGAATTGCCTGTTCCCTCATAGGCCCTACCACAAGCTACTTCAAAATCTATTTTGTAGACATTCCACCAACTTGTTTTATTGTTCCTAATCTGCTCCTAGCCAGATTTTCCAAGTTAATTTGTGCATTGAAATCCTTTATGATTATTGCAATCGTGTCTTTCTTATATACTTTTTCTATCTCCTGATTTATTTCTGTTCCACATCCTGACTACTGCTAGGACACCTGCATAAAAGTACCATCAGGGTATTTTTCCTTGACAGTTTCTCAACTTTACCCACACACATTGCCTTCTGACTCTATATTGCTTTTTGCTTTTGATTAAATTTCAATTCTTATTAACAAGGCAACCCAGCCCCCTCTGCCCATCTGTTTCTCCTTTCATTAGGATGTGTATCCTCGGATATTTAGCTTACAGCCCTGGTCTTCTTGCAGCCATATCTCTGTGATGTCCACAAAATCTTATCTGCCAATATCAATCTGCGCTTCAAGTTCATTGTTTTGTATACTGCATACCTTCAAGTACACCACCCTCAGTCCTGCCCTGACTGACTCCTTCTCATAGTTTTTTTTTAGATTAGATTACTTACAGTGTGGAAACAAGCCCTTCGGCCCAACAAGTCCACACCGCCCTGCCCATACCCCTACATTTACCCCTTACCTAACACTACGGGCAATATAGCATGGCCAATTCACCTGACCTGCACATCTTTGGATTGTGGGAGGAAACCGGAGCACCCGGAGGAAACCCACGCAGACACAGGGAGAACGTGCAAACTCCACACAGTCAGTCGCCTGAGATGGGAATTGAACCCGGGTCTCAGGCGCTGTGAGGCAGCAGTGCTAACCACTGTTCCACTGTGCCACTGTGCCGCCCACAAATAAGTTGTCTCCTTATTTTCTTGTGCCTGAAATTAAATTCTGGAGCCTTCCATTCTCTCTGTCCTATAGACCTTTCTGGAACCTTTAATAATCTCTCTTGAGTCTCCTGCCCCACTTTAACTAGGTTAAAGTCCTTGACCACCCTATTTAGCCTTTCCACTAGGATCTTGGTCTCAGGTTGGTTCAGGTGGAACCCATTCTGATGGTACATTACATTCCCTCCTGTCCCAATATTGATGCCAGTTCCCCATGAAATGGAACCCACCTCCCCCTTACCCACGCCATTACTTTGGCCAAGTGTTTGCTTCTCTAATCTTCTTATCTCTTTGTCAATTTGCATGTGGTTTAGGTAATAATCCAGAGATTACAACTGTTGAGGTCACTTCTTTGGTGCCTAGTCCTTGATATTCCCCAAACAGGACCTCTTGCCTACTGTTACCTAGGTTGTCTTGCAGCAATGTACAAGGTGAGTTGGACCGAACTGCTCTGTGCATTGTTAAGGGTGTGGTACATGACCTGACAACACAGCCCACATATAAACAGCAATATCAGCAGATTGGGGATCTCTTAGTGAACAAAAGGTTCTGCTGTGAAGACCCAGGTGATATGTTTATATAGTGTGACTGAGCATATCTGGCAAATGATGAATGATCTCCTTTATACTAGAAGTACCGTGAAATCACATTCCATGTGTCTTTGCAACCTGTCCTACTGGTATCAATTTTGAGATCATAGAAGCATCGAAACAAGAAACATACAGTCAATGGAATTTATTGGAATAACATTCTCCATGTGCAAACCTGATTAATACCACTAGAGCCATATGCACCAAACATACGCAACATTGCCTCAGAGAGCACTGCAAACTTCTTCCTGGCATTAAAAAAGAATTCGTCAGCATAGGTCAAAGACTGCACTTTAATCTTTTCACCAGGATAGAGTTCTGTACAAACTGAAACAAGCGCAAGTTGGAATTAATTACTTGGGAGACAAATTGTTAATTTAGACTCTTACATTATAGTAGTAGCTTTCTCTTTCAGCTTTTGGTAAGTTATATGTGTATTACCTACAAGATGCACTGCAGAAATTCACCAAAGATCTTCAGATAGCACCTTCTTAACCCATGTCTGGTTCCATCTAGAAGGACAAGGGCATCAGATACATAGAAACAACACTGCCTGGAAGTTCCTCTTTAAGCCACTCACCATTTTGACTTGGAAATCACTGTCGCTGAGTCAAAATCCTGGAATTCCCTCCCCAAGGACATTGTGGGTCAAACTATGACACATGGACTGCAGCAGTTCAAGAAGGGTGCTCACCACCACCTTCTCAAGGGAAACTGGGGATGGGCTATAAACACTGGCCCAAACAGCAACACCCATGTCTCATTAATGAATAAAAGAAAGGGATCACCACAATGCTGATCAAGCATTATATCCTGCTCCTTCATTCATACAAAAGACTTTTTTAGACTTGGCAGCAGGTCACAGCAACTAAACCACCCCACTTCTCTGAGCTGGAGTCTGGCACCAAAACACACCGACACCTCCTGCCCCACCCCGCTCATACCAGTGGCCTCAGGTTCTGGACTGGGATTCAAAGCTAGGTCTTCGGACTCAGAGGCATAAGAGATACCAATTTCACATCTCAGACTGCTGTGCTGTAATTGGGATAGGTAATGGCCTAGTGGTATTATTACTGGGCTATTATTTCCAGAGACCCTGGTAATGTTCTGTGGACCTGGGTTCAAGTCCTACCATGGTAGGTGATGGGATTTGAATTCAATTATATTCTGGAATTAAGAGTCTGATGATTGCTGGGGAAACAGTTGTCAGTTAAAATGGTCTGGTTTACTAATGTCTTTTAGGGAAGGAAATTGCCATCTGTATCTGGTCTGACCTATATGTGACCCCACAGCAATGACTCTGGGCAATAAAAGTGGTCAACGAATAAAAAAAGACTGTAGTATTGTGCAAAAACATTTGGTTGTAAAACACCTTGAGATGACACGAGATTACGAAAGACATTTTTTTAAAAATGCAGCTCTATCTATTTTCTTCAGTCGACTGTAAAGCAAAATACAGCAGATGCCATCTGAATTAAAATCAGAAAATGCTGAAGATCAGCAGGCAGATTCATAGAATCCCTACAGTGTGGAAGCAGGCCATTCAGCCCATCAAGTCCTCACCAAACCTCCAAAAAATCACCCCACCCAAACCCATTCCCTTACAAGATCCCTGTGGCTAATCCACCTGGTCTGCATATTCCTGGATACTGTGCGCAAGTTAGCATGGCCAATCCACCTAACCTGAACATCTTTGAACTGCAGCAGCAAATCCATGCGGACACAGGGAGAATGTGCAAACTCCACATAGTCACTCAAGGGTAGAATCAAACGCAGGTTCATGGTGCTGTGAAGCAGCAGTGCTCATCACTGAGCCATTGTGTTGCCCAGGCAAACATAATAACCACTGCACTAGAGAAACATATGTGGAGACAGGAGCAGAGTTAATGTCAGCCTCATAGATGTGTGTTGCCCACAGTCAAAGCAATAGTTAACTAGATTTAATGGTTGGTTTAAAGTTGCTGATTATCATTACAATGCTCAAATAAACATCTATTGGTACATAGTTTAATGAAACACAGTATCTGGCATCTACTGAAAGTGTACTGAGAGGAACACACAGCAAGAAAATTCACAATGATGCTTGCCATTTCGAAAATCTCTGTTGGATGAGAAAGATCTATTTTTAGCTTAGCAAATTGCAGCTGTTTTCACCATCTCCGGCTTTAATCTTCATTCACTTTCTGAAAGATAGCATTGCTTCTTTCAGAATGCTCATTCAATTCAGCTCATCAATTTCAGAAAAAATCATGTTCCATTTCAGCTCTCCATTCTTAATCTCCTGGGTGTCAAAAACTGACTCTTCTGCCAAATTCCTGATGGAGATATTCTCAGACTTGATCTATTTCCCATGCAGATATTAAACAAGCAGCAAGAAGTAAATGTAACGAATATCCAGGAAGATAGAATATTTTGAATATAGTTAAAATCACACAACACCAGTTTATAGTCCAACGGGTTTACTTGGAAGTACTAGCTTTCTTTTAGATTAGATTCCCTACAGTGTGGAAACAGACCCTTCAGCCCAACCAGTCCACACCAACCCTCCAACGGGTAACCCACCCAGACCCATTTCTCTCTGTCTAATGCACCTAACACTATGGGCAATTTAGCATGGCCAATTCACCTGACCTGCACATCTTTTGACTGTGGGAGGAAACCAGAGCAAACCCACACAGACACAGGGCGAATGTGCAAACTCCACACAGACAGTTACTCGAGGCTGGAATCGAACCTGGGACCCTGGTGCTGTGAGGCAGCAGTGCTAGCTACTGAGCCACCATGCCACCCTGTGTTGCTCCCTCATCAGGTAGCTAGTGGGGCAGGATCATAGGACACAGAATTTAAAGCAAAATGTCATAGTGTCATACAACTGATGTGATGCATTGAACAAACCTAGATTGCAGTTGGACTATAACCTGATGTTGTGTGGTTTTTAACTTTGTCACAAAAGGCTTAACAGCAATCTAGGTTATTTTCAATATATTGCATCAGTTGTATGACACTGTGATCTTTTGCTCTAAATTCTGTGTCCTATGATCCTGCCCCACTAGCTACCTGATGAAGGAGCAGCACTCCAAAGGCTTGCACTTTCAAGTAGCCCTGTTGGATTATAATCTGGTGTTGTATGATTTTTAAATTTGTCCACCCCAGACTTGTATGTAGAGGCATGTAAGATAATCAGAGGTTTAGATAGGGTGGACAGTGAGAGCTTTTTTCCTCAGATGGTGATGGCTAGCATGAGGGGACATAGCTTTAAATTAAGGAGTGATAGATATAGGACAGATATCAGAGGTAGGTTATTTACTCAGAGAGTAGCAAGGACGTGGAATGCCCTGCCTGCAACAGTAGTAGACTCGCCAACATTAAAACGGTCATTGGATAAACATGTGGATGAAAATGGAATAGTATAGGTTAGATGGGCTTCAGATTGGTTCCACAGGTTAGTGCAACCTGCAAAGGGCCTGTCCTGCGCTGTAATATTCTACGTTCTATGTAACACCACCACCACATCCACATTATATTTTGAATATCTGCATCAAATCAGTTTGATAGATATGAGAGACGTGGATTCGAGTATTTAGGGTATAATTTAAGTGGTTAGGATATAATTTCAGTAGTTAGGGTATAATTTCAGTATTGAGGGTATAATTTCAGGTTTGCAACTGAACTTGTAAAGATAGTAGACAATTAATAAGATACTCAGGAGGTCGTAGACTGCTGAAGTCAAGATTAGAGTGGTGCTGGAAGAGCCCTTCATCAGGAATTTTTCTGCTCCTCGGATGCTGCTATGCTCTTCCATCACCACTCTAATCGTGACTCTAATCTCCAGCATCTGCAGTACCCACTTCCGCCAGAGACTGTTGAAGTCAGCCAAAATATAATAGATTAATGTTAATACCAAGAAGTGTGAAATGACACATTTTTGTCGGAAAAATGGGGAGACACAATGAAAGAGACATGTTTCAAAAAAAACATATTTAACAGAGGGGTTTGGAGCATTGGGGGTTTTGTGGATAACATGTATACACAAATCTTTGAAGGGAGCAAGATACATTGAGATGTTATTTTAGTAAAAGCATGTCGCTCCCTTTCTTAAAAGTATGCTCACGGCATGTGGGCACAGTTGGTGTGGCTGCATTTAGTGCCCATCTTGAGTTACCCTTGAGAAGGTAATGGTGAGCTATCTTCTTGGACTGCTGCAATCCTTGAGGAGTAGATACATCCACAATGACACTGGGGAAGGAATTCCAGCATTTTGGGCCCATTGACACTGAAGGAATGGCAATGTTAGGATGGCAAGTGGCTTAGAGGGAATCTTGAAGCACTTATCTGCTCCCTTTGTTCATTCCAGAGAGTAGTAAGGATATGGAATGCATTGCCTGCAATGGTAGTAGATTCGCCAAGTTTAAGTTCATTTAAGTCTTCATTGGACAGGCATATGGATGTAAATGGAATAGTGTAGATGGATGGGCTTCAGATTAGTAAGACAGGGCAGCGCAACATCGAGGGCCGAAGGGCCTGTACTGCGCTGTAATGTTCTATGTTCAATGTTCTATGAAGGTGCTGTTAAGGAGCCTTGGTATATTACTGCAGAGAAATTGAACATAAAAGCAAGAGAGTTACACTAAACCTATGTAAAACAATGGTGTTTTAGGTCAGCAAACTTTAGGGAAGAATGCTGAAGCCTGAAATGAGTGCATAAGAGCAGTTCTAGAATTTTACCAAGGTCAAGGAATGTTAGAGCTGGTGAGGACATCAGATTTCTTTCCCTAAAGGACATCACTGAACCAGGTAGGGTTTCACAACAATTCAGCTGCAGGGTATTCATTTCTCATGACAGCTTTGTATTCCAGATTTATTTACACCATAAGACCATTAGACATAGGAGTGGAAGTAAGGCCATTCGGCCCATTGAGTCCACTCCGCCATTCAATCATGGCTGATGGGCATTTCAACTCCACTTACCTGCATTCTCCCTGTAGCCCTTAATTCCTTGTGACATCAAGAATTTATGCCTTGAAGACATTTAGCACTCTGCGGCAATGAATTCCACAGGCCCACCACTCTCTGGCTGAAGAAATGTCTCCTCATTTCTGTTCTGAATTTACCCCCTCTAATTCTAAGTCTGTGTCCACGGGTCCTAGTCTCCTCGACTAACGGAAACAATTTCCTAGCATCTACCCTTTCCAACTTATCTTGTAAGTTTCTATTAGATCTCCCCTTAATCTTCTAAACTCTCAGGATCCTCAGCCGTTCCTCGTATGTTAGACCTACCTCGTATGTTAGTCAGTGCAAGGTCAGCAACTATTCACAGTCGGTATCAATGGTTTGAGTGTGGGGACCAAATGGATGTTCTCATTCATGAGTAAATAAAAACCTAACATGCATGTGAAGCAAGCAAATAGGAAGACAAATGGGATGTTAGCCTTTATTAAAGAGGAATTGAGTCCAGGAGAAAAGATATCTTCTTACAGTTGTATAGAGCCTTGATAAGACCTCACCTGGAGTATTGTATATAGTTTTGGTCTCTTTAACCAAGGAAGGATATAGTTACCATGGGTTGGGGGCAGGAAGGGGTGGGCGGCAGAGGTTTAGAGAAATAGATAGTGTCTTTTGTAAGCAGGATAGAGAGTCCCGCATGGTATCTTGTTTGCCTGGTCCCAAGGTGCACGACAACTTGAAAGGATATTGGAGAGGGAGGGGGAGGTTCCAGTTGTTGTGGTCCATGTTAGGACAAACAACATAGGCAAGACTAGGAAAGAGGACCTGTTTAGAGATTATCAGGAACTAGGAATTAAATAAAAGAATAGGTCCTCAAGGATTATAATCTCCAGATTACTGCCCGACCCAAGTGCAAATTGCTTTGAGACGTGAGAATAAGGGAAGTAAATACATGGCTAAAACAGTGGTGCGGGAAAGAGGAGCTTCTTTTCATGGGGCACTGGTATCAGCATTGAAACATGAGGGATCTGTACAGTTGGGACGGTCTCCACTTGAACTGAGCTGAGACCAGTGTTCTAGTAAAAAGAGTAAATATGGTGGTCAATGGGACTTTAAATGAGGAAGCAGGGGAGAAGGGAAGGGTAAAACTCCAAGAAGTATAATGGTTAATGGATGACATCTGTCAGGGTGAATTCAACTGCATGGGAAAATATGAAAAAAACTGAAAAGAAAGGAGAACTCAGGAGATGCTATTTAAGCCTCCAGCACAGAAAATAGCACAGAGTGTTTGGAAAGGTTTAAGAATTGAATTTTAAACACACTAGATAAATGAATGACAATGAGAAGAGAGACGGTCAATACAGGTCTGAAGGTGTTGTACATGAATGTTGTACAGTATACAAAATAAGATAAATAAGCTTGTGGCACAGATCAAAATCGGCAGGTATGATGTGATGGGATGTGACTGCAAGGGATCAGGACTGGGAGCTAAAGATCCAAGGACAAACATCCTATCGAAAAGGCAGGCAGGTGGCAGAGGAAGTGCGATTGTCTTGTTAAGTAAGATATTAAATTAAATCAATAGCAATAAATGAAATAAGGTCAGATGATGTAGAATCTGATTGGGTAGATTTGAGGAACTGCAAAGGTAAAACAAAAATGGGAATTTTGTGGAGGCCTCAAAACAGCAGTCAGGATTTGGGATACAAGATACACCAAGAGATAGAAAAGGCATGTAAGAAAGGCAAGGTTACAGTGATCATGGGGGATTTCAATTTTTTTTATTCATTTGTGGGACTTGGGCATCGCTGGCTGGCCATCCTTATTTGCCCTTGACAAGATGGTAGTGAGCTGCCTTCTTGAATCACTGCAGTCCACTTGCTATGGGTTGACCCACAGTAGAGGGGGATTTCCAGGATTTTTACCTAATGACTGTGAAGGAATGGTGGTATACTTCCAAGTCAGAGTGGTGAGCGGCTTGGAGGGGAACTTGCAGGATGTGGTGTTCCCAAGTACCTGCTGCCCTTGTCCTTCTAGTTGGAAGTGATCGTGGGTTTAGAAGATGCTGTCTAAGAATCTTTGGTGAATTTCTGAAATGCATCTTTTAGATAGTACACACTGCTGTTACTGAGCACCGGTGGAGGAGGGATGGAATATTTGTAGATGTGGTGCCAATCAAGCGGGTTGCTTTGTCCTGGATGGTGTCAATCTTCTTGAGTGTTGTTGGAGCTGCACCCATCCAGGCAATTGGGGAGTATTCTATCACACCCCTGACTTGTGTCTTGTAGATGATGGATAGACTTTGGGGTGTCAGGAGATGAGTTACTTGCTGCATTAGCCCTAGTCTCTGACCCGCTCTTGTAGCCCCTCTGTTTATGTGGTGAATCCAGTTGAGTTTCTGGTCAATGGTAGTCCCAAGGATGTTGACAGTGGAAGATTCAGTGATGGTACTACTATTGAATGTCAAGGGGTGGTAGTTAGCTTGTCTCTTATTGGTGATGGACATTGTCTGGCATTTGTGTTGCATGAATGTTACTTGCCACTTGCCGGCCCAAGCCTGGATATTGTCCAGATCTTGTTGTATTTGAGCACAGACTGCTTCAGTATCTGAGGAGTCGCGAATGGTGCTGAACGCTGTGCAATCATCAGTGAACATCCCCATTTCTGACCTGATGCTAGAGGGAAGATCATTGGTGAAGCAGCTGAAGATTGTTGGGCCTAGAACACTACCCTGAGGGTGTCCTGCAGAGATGGCCTGGTCCTGAGATGACTGACCCTCCACAGCCACAATCATTTTCCTTTATGCCAGCTATGACTCTAACCAGTGGAGTGTTTGCCCCCGATACCCATTGATTCCAGTTTTGCCAGGGCTCCTTGATGCCATACTCGGTTGAAAAGGGCCTTGATGTCAAGGGCTGTCACTCTCATCTCCCCTCTGGAATTTAGCTCTTTCGTCCATGTTTGAACCAAGGCTGTAATGAGATCAGGAGCTGAGTGACCCTGGCCAAACTCAGACTGGGCATCACTGAGCAGGTTGTTGCTGAGCAGGTGCTGCTTGATAGCACTGTTGCTGACACCGTCCATCACTTTACTGATGATGGAGAGTAGTCTGATTGGGCAGTAATTGGCCGGGTTGGATTTGTCCTGCTTTTTCGGCAATTTTTCACATTGTCGGGCAGATGCCAGTGTTGTAATTGTCCTGGAAGAGCTTGGCTAGGGGAGCAGCAAATTCTGGAGCACATATCTTCAGTATTCTCGCTGGAATGTTATCAGAGCCCATTGCCTTTTCAGTATCCAGTGTCTCCAGCCATTTCTTGATTTCACGTAGAGTGAATCAAATTAGCTGGAGACTGGTATCTGTGATGTTGGGGACCACTGGAGGAGCCCGTGATGGATCATCCACTCGGTACTTCTGAATGAAGATTGTTGCAAATGCATCAGCCTTATCTTTTGCACGAATGCGCTGGGCTCTTCCATCACTGAGGATGGGGGTATTCGAGGAGCCTCCTCCTCCAGTGAGTTGTTTAATTGTCCACCACCATTCATGACAGGATGTGGCAGGAATGCAGAGCTTACATCTGATCCATTGGTTGTGGGATCACTTAGCTCTGACTAACACTTGCTATTAATGCTGTTTGGCATGCAAATAGTCCTGTTTGGTGGCTGCACCAGGTTGACACCTCATTTTTAGGTATGCATGATGTTGCTCCTGGCATGTCCTTCTGCACTCTCCATTGAACCAGGGTTGATCCTCTGGCTTAATGGCAATAGTTGAGTGAGGATATGCCAGGCCATGAGGTTGCAGATTATGTTGGAGTACAGTTCAGCTTCTATTGATGGCTCACAGCGCCTCATGGATGCCTAGTCTTGAGCTGCTAGTTTGGTTCGAAGTCTGTCCCATTTAGCATAATGGAGGTTATTCTGAATGTGAAGGCAGGACTTTGTCTCCACAAGGACAGTGCGGTGGTCACTTTTACCCAAACTAACATGGACAGATACTTCTGCAGCTGGCACATTAGTAAGGATGAGGTCAAGTATGTTTTTCCCTCTTGTAGGTTCCTTCACCACCTGCTGCAGACTCAGTCCAGCTTTATCCTTTAGGACCCAACCAGCTTGATTCAGTAATGCTGCTGCTGAGCCACCCTTGGTACATTTTGCACTCTTGCCACCCTCAGTGCTTCCTCCAAGTGTTGTTCAGCATGAAGGGGTACTGATTCATGAACCAAAGTAGGACGTTATATGGTAACCAGTAAGAGGTTGCCTTGACCATGTTTAATCTGGAGCCATGAGACTTCATGGGGTCTGGAGTCGACATCAAGGACTCCCAGGGCAACTCCCTCCCGACTGTATCCCCACTGTGCTGCCACCTCTGCTGGGTCTGTCCTGCTGGTGGGACAGGACATATCCAGGAATGGTATTGGTGGTGTCTGGTGTGTTATCTGTAAGGTATGATTCCATAAGAATGACTATGCCAGGCTTGACTACGTTGCTTGACCAGTCTGTGAGACAGCTCTCCCAATTTCAGCACTAGTCCCCAGATGTTGGTAAGGAGGACTTTGCATGGTTGACAGGGCTATTTGTGTTTTTGTTGTTGTCTTTTCCACTTCCAAGGTTGATGCCAAGTGGTCTGTCCAGTTTCATTTCTTTGTTGTGACTTTCTAGCGATTGATACAACTGAGAGGCTTGCCAGGCCATTTCAGAGGGCAGCCGAAAGTCAACTACATTGCTCTGGGTCTGGAGTCACATATAGACAAGACCAGGTAAGGATGGCAAATTTCTTTCCCTAAAGGACATTCGTGAACCAGATGGGTTTTTCTAACAATGATTTCATGGTTATCAGTCAACTCTTAATTCCACATTTTTAAAAATTGAATTCAAATTCCAAATTCAAATTGAGTTTGCATTTTGTAGAGTTTTGAAGAATGAGAGGTGATCTAATTAAAACTTACAAAATTCTTGCAGGCTATGACAGCGTTGAATGTTCCCTTCCTCCACTGCCTGGGAACATAATGTTAGGATAAGGAGCAGAAATTGATAGGTTTCTTCAGATAAATGACATTATGGGATATGGAGATAATATAGGAAAATGGCATTGAAGGAGATGATCAGCCTTGATCTAGAACGGCAAGGCAGGGTTGATGGGCTGAATGGCCTGCTCATGTTTATACATTCCTATGTATGACAGAAGCAGAAATTATGTGAAGGAATAAATGCATTAGAATTAGTCTTTAAAAAGAGGTGTTTGACAAATCTTGAGGTGTTGGAAGAAAATTGAAGTTTATATTGTTGATTTAAAGATCTCAAGAGATTCCAATGAAGTGCTTTGAATACAGTTTTATTCACTCAAAGGATGCGGGCACCTTTGACTAGGCCAGCATTTATCGCCCAGAGGGCAGTTAAGAGTTATCCATATTGATGTGGGTCTGGAGTCACAAGTAGGCCAGGCCGAGTAAGGACAGCAGTTTCCTTTCCATTAGTGAATCCACATGGTTTTTTCCGACAATGTCATCGTTGGACCTTAATTCCAGATTCTGTAAGTTGAATTCAAATTCCACCATAGAGTCATAGAGATGTACAGCATAGAAACAGACCCTTTGGTCCAACCCGTCCATGCCGACCTGATATCCCAACCCAATCTAGTCCCACCTGCCAGCACCTGGCCCGTACCCCTCCAAACCCATCCTATTCATATACCCATCCAAATGCCTTTTAAATGTTGCAATTGTACCAGCCTCCACCACTTCCTTTGGCAGCTCATTCTATACACGTACCACCCTCTTATGAAAAAGTTGCCCCTTAGGTCTCTTTTATATCTTTCCCCTCTCACCCTAAACCTATGCCCTCTAGTTCTGGACTCCCCGACCCCAGGGGAAAGACCTTGTCTATTTATCCTACCCATGCCCCTCATGATTTTGTAAACCTCTATAAGGTCATCCCTTTCAACCCTGGCAATATCCTTGTAAATCTTTTCTGAACCCTTTCAAGTTTCACAACATCTTTCCAATTGCAAGGAATTGCAAGGAATATTCCAACAGCGGCCTTAGCAATGTCCTGTACAGCCGCAACATGACCTCCCAACTCCTGTACTCAATACTCTGACCAATAAAAGAAAGATACCAAACACCTTTTTTACTATCCTATCTACCTGTGACTCCACTTTCAAGGAATTATGAACCTGCACTTCAAGGTCTCTTTGTTCATCAACACTCCCTAGGACCTTACCATTAAGTGTATAAGTCCTGCGAAGATTTGCTTTCCCAAAATGCAGCATCTCTCATTTATCTGAATTAAACTCCATCTGCCATTGGCCCAAGTGATCAAGATCCTGTTGTAATCTGAGGTAACCCTCTTCACTGTCCACTGCACCTCCAATTTTGGTGTCATCTGCAAACTTACTAACTGTACCTCTTATGCTCACATCCAAATCATTTATGTAAATGACAAAAAGTAGTGGACCCAGCACCGATCCTTGTGGCACTCCAGTCTGAAAAACAACCCTCCACCACCACCCTCTGTCTTCTCCTTTGAGCCAGTCCTGTATCCAAATAGCTCGTTCTCCCTGTATTCCATGAGATCTAACCTTGCATCTGTGGGACTTGAACACAGATCCCCAGAACATTAGTTGAGTTTCTCATTAATAGTCTAGTCATGGTGCCAGTAGGTCATTGCCTTCCTTGTTGTCACGGGGCAAGCTGCCTGCGTGCAGAAACAGACTAAGACAATGAGCAAACACCCAGATTCTCTGATGGACAGTCACAATGCAAACATAGAGGTGAGGTGTGCATGGAGACCCATGGAATTCTCATTGTAGCACTCTCCGAAGGTATTGACCAGAAGATTCAATTTTTCCCTGAGAAATTCCTCTATCTGAAAGTATCCATAAAAATTAGAGAATCTGGAGGATTCCAAAGAAATTAATTGATACAATTACTCAGGAAGAGTTAAATTATTAAATGCCCAATCTAACTCCTGAGTAACTAATAAACTGGAATTCCCTCCCTAGTGACATTGTGGGTCAACTCACAGCAGGTAGACTGCAGTGGTTCAAGAAGGTGATTCACCACTACCTTCTCAGGGGAAATAGGGACGGGCAATAAATGCTGACCAGCCAGTGTCACCCACATCCCACAAAATGAATAAATAAAAAAAAAACAAGCCCCATATTTACCTCACGCTGCCCCAAATATATGCTGAACCAATACACTGTCCCCTCATCACTAGGCATGCTTTACCAATACCCTGCTCCACATCTGATCTCACCCCCCAACAAATGGTGCTCCCAGACCCAACGCCAGACCCCCATCTCCCCACCCCAAACCCCTGCTGGACCGGACCAGAACCCCACTGCCAGTCCTCTGACCCAGCTCTGGACCCGATACTTAAACTCCCCATCCCACCACCTGTCCGGTTTCTTACATCCATCCAGATCAATCCATTCAGAACAACGGTCTTCCAACCCAGTCCATACTGGCACTTAGCCTCCTGAGCACATCAGATCTTAACATTTGGCATCCTACCCAGATGGCATCCTGTTACCCGACCAGCTACTTACCTGGAGGCCTATCATCTGGCACCCTCCACGCATCGTCCCAGCACTCTATTCCCTGCTCATGTGCAATCATATCTTCCCAGCACCGAACATTACACTTAGCTGACAGCAGCTGTCAAAGTGACTGGCAGGATCTACAACTTTCAGCATACCACAGCTGACAGCTGTGAAAGTGGTGGGGGAAGGGGCAGGTTTGGGGTGGGGTTTCTTTCCTATGATAAATCTACACTTTGAAAGCACCATCAGAATCAAAGGTCCCCTCCACAATACTGAGGAAGCTCTATCAGAAATGTGGAGTGCCATCCTTTCACAAAGAATTTAGAATAGAATTAGAATCCCTACAGTGTGGAAACAGGCCCTTCGACCTAACAAGTCCACACCGACCCTCCAAAGGGTAACCCACCCAGAAGCACCCAGAGGAAACCTATGCAGACATGGGGAGACTGTGCAAACTCTACACAGACAGTCACTTGAGGTTGGAATCGAACCCAGGTCCCTGGCATTGTGATGCAGCAGTGCCTAGCCACTGTGCCACCCACAGACGAAGAGGTGGAGGAGGAATCTGCATGAGTTCGACCTAACAAGTCCACACCAACCCTCCAAAGGGTAACCCACCCAGAGCACCCAGGAGCACCCAGAGGAAACCTATGCAGACATGGGGAGACTGTGCAAACTCTACACAGACAGTCACTCGAGGTTGGAATCGAACCCAGGTCCCTGGCATTGTGATGCAGCAGTGCCTAGCCACTGTGCCACCCACAGACGAAGAGGTGGAGGAGGAATCTGCATGAGATAGTTTCTCCTCAGATAAATCGGACCCTCTATGTTAGACAGGTGAGTGGGGCTGTCGGAAGGAACAAATAGAAGAGGAGGTGAGGGATATACTTAATAGATTAATGAGTTGCAGTTTCTAGGTTGCACTCCTATAAGCATTTTAACAGTTTGTTTTCTTAAGGACCCACCCACTGACACCTGTGTCTAATGAATTAATGTTAAAGTATGTATCTATCTTAGTCCTGAAAACTTCAATTAAACTGATGCCCACAATCTCTTGAGGGAAGAGATTTCCACATTTCACCTCACTGTGAAGTGCTGACAGCTGATCTCATACCTTGATGCTTTGGTATTAACAGGAAAGTGTCTGTCAGAATAGGAAGGCAGTTAAATTCATTACTGAGTTGAAACCATTGATCTAGATCATAATCCCTATTTCTGTACCAACTGTGACTAAACATGGGTCATTTAATGTTGAAGGAGTTCTCTGGGAGGGAGGGGGTTGATGGGAAAGGGAGGGGGACTGAAGGTTGCAGGTGCGTGAGTGGGCACTGGGGCCTGGTGATAATTGTTGTAAGTGCCAGGTGGTTTGGATGATTGAGGGTGCCAGGTGAATGGTGCAGGGCTTAGGAAAGGCTGGGGTGTCTGTGGGGGATAAGTTGAGAGGAGGTAATGAGTCATTGGAGGGGTGCCAGGACAGAAGTTCAAGCAGGTTTTAACTCAGCTAGTTCTATTCTCCACCCATAGTATTGTAGCCTCTAAATTCATCACTTTCAAATATATACCCAGCTCTCTTTTGAAACCTTGAAGGCAGCTCCAAATCCCAACAAATTACTGAGTAAAGAAGCTTCTCCTCATCTCACTCCTAACTCTCTTGCTAACAAACTCTTCCAACTGCTCCTGGACAGCTGTTAACATGAGTTCATTGGAACCCTCTGAACACTGTGACTCTGTCTCTGACTCAGACTTGACATCTTTGGAAGATTTCAGATGCTGGGTAATTTCCTACTGGAGCTTTCAACTTCCCAGTCAATTCCTGTGAGAATTTCCACAGGGGCCCAATATGCAGTTCCAGTCTGCAATGCTGCCCGTGGTTAAAGATGCCCTCCAACACATCTCGTCCACATCCCACACCTCCGCCCTCAGACCCACCCCTCTAACCGTAACAAGGACAGAACGTCCCTGGTGCTCACCTTCCACCCTACCAACCTTCGCATAAACCAAATCATCCGCCGACATTTCCGCCACCTCCAAACAGACCCCACCACCAGGGATATATTTCCCTGCCCACCCCTTTCCGCCTTCCGCAAAGACCGTTCCTTCCGTGACTACCTACAACCCCCCTACAACCCACCCTCCCATTCCTGCCATTACAGGAATTGTAAAACCTGCGCCCACACCTCCTCCCTCACTTCCATCCAAGGCCCTAAAGGAGCCTTACACATCCATCAAAGTTTTACTTGCACATCCACCAATATCATTTATTGTATCCGTTGCTCCCGACGCGGTCTCCTCTACATTGGGGAGACTGGGCGCCTCCTAGCAGAGCGCTTTAGGGAACATCTCCGAGACACCCGCACCAATCAACCAAACCGCCCCGTGGCCCAACATTTCAACTCCCCCTCCCACTCCACC
>NC_057732.1:1442431-1454994 GCF_004010195.1 Chiloscyllium plagiosum | reverse complement strand
TGTCCGGACTTGTCCTACCTGCCTATCTCCTTTTCCACCTATCCATTCCACCCTCTCCTGCATCCCCTGCCCCACTCACCCATTGTACTCTATGCTACTTTCTCCCCACCCCCACCCTCCTCCAGCTTATTTCTCCACCCTTCAGGCTCTCTGCCTTTATTCCTGATGAAGAGCTTTTGCCCGAAACGTCGATTTTACTTACCTCGGATGCTGCCTGAACGGCTGTGCTCTTCCAGCACCACTAATCCAGAATGCAATGCTGCAGCGACTATCGTCCTGAGGGAAGATCTAGGCTGATGTTTGATATTTTCTTTCAGCTCAAGATATAAACAGTTATATCCACCAGGGGTCAGTGTTGGGACTGTTGCTCATAGACAAAATCTCTGGAGGCTGGTGTAAGAGACACAACCTCAACATTTACTGTTAGTAAAATTAAAGCAAGCCGTTAACCATGAAGAGGACTGTCAATGAATCTAGGAGTCTGGTCAGTTAGCAGGTTGGGTCAACAGAAAATTAGATATCATTTAATGTGGTTAAATAGGGAAGATGAGATTGTGAGGAAGAATCAGTGAGGAAATGCTTGATCACAAGTTGGCAACATTATAAAAGGAGAAATGACACAAATCAATTTGCTCACTCAGATTCACTAAGCTTTAACATGTGAAGGAAAGTTACTTATAAATGTCCCTGACAACTTTGTTTATTTTTTATTTCAAAATATATTCATAAAAATATCTTTATGCAGCAGTCACTAAAGCAGGTCAGTTCTGCACTGTAGCATATGAAGAAAGAAACAAACATTGGAGCTTGACTCTATGCAGCAAACAAGCTTAAGGCATTTGTTACTTGTACAAGTCTATATCTACACACAGTTGGGACACCAGGAGGATCTGGTAATTGAACAGACCCCCATTTTACTTCAGCAGAAAGGCCTTAGATGGTGGTTCTCAAGAGGGCCAAACAATATTACAGCATTTGTTTGAGGTGCTGCTTTTGGACTAAAGCCTCATTTCATGCTACTTAGGTGGATGTACAAATCTCAAAGCAAAGAAGGCAAGCTGAGTTTTGCACAGTCTCCCAGTCAAGATTCAAACCCCTAACCACCTTCATGAATGCACGTGACATGGTCAATAGACAATAGACAATCGGTGCAGGAGTAGGCCATTCAGCCCTTCGAGCCTGCACCGCCATTCAATATGATCATGGCTGATCATTCCTAATCAATATCCTGTTCCTGCCTTATCTCCATAACCCTTGATTCCACTATCTTTGAGAGCTCTATCCAACTCTTTCTTAAATGAATCCAGAGACTGGGCCTCCACTGCCCTCTGGGGCAGAGCATTCCATACAGCCACCACTCTCTGGGTGAAGAGGTTTCTCCTCATCTCTGTCCTAAATGGTCTACCCCATATTTTTAAGCTGTGTCCTCTGGTTCAGCACTCACCCATCAGTCAGTTATTTCATTGCTGGTTACGGTTTTCCTCACATTACGATGTATAGTTACAGAGCTTGCTTGTGTCTCGTCAGTCCTCTATGTTGTTTCTTGCTGTTGTATATGGGGCTGGAAAGATCTGAAAGGGTTAATTGAATAAGCTTCACCCACTGTGATAATGTCTTGAGGACCAGGCAGAAGTATAAAAACAGCATCTGGTGAGAGACAGTGTTGGGGCTAGGCCCTCCCCACAGTCACTGTAGACAGGGTTCTTACAGTTAGAGAGAAACAATAAACTGCAGCTTGTTTACTCGACAATACACTTCCAGCTCAACCAGGAGAAGGAGACAGCCCTCACACACAGTTGACCATGTAAACCCCCTACTGAACCCACAGACTTTGACATGATAGCACACATAATACCCAAGAGATTTACAATCTGTAATCAGCCTTAATTAAACAAAGTTGCTGCTCTCATAATTTAACAAAAGGTCTAAGGGCTTTGTTGCTTTCGTTTCTACAATTTCATCAGCCGCACACTGAAATCTAATACCCCCAGTCCAAAAAAAATTCAATCTTCTTCAGTGCATGAACAGGCATGTGTGAGCTGCCAAATTGATATTAATAACTTGATTTAAATGCATTTCCAACTGTCATACCAGAATTATGGCAACTGGGGAGTTTAACATTTGATCAGATGAGATTGGAGGTGAGTCCATAAATATTTTACAAAGTAATTATTTAGCAAAGGCTTGGCCAATATTGGGGCCTGTCAGAGACAGTCCTGTGATGAGGAGAGTTGTTGAAGTTTCGATTGACTGTAGCTCGAGGTGTGCTGAAATATTGCATGCTGTGAATGATCTGAAAATCGCTGTTCCAGCCAGGAAATCTGCATTCTGTGTTAAACAAGTAACAGCATCGTGTTGCAGACCTCCTTGGATGTTCCAGCAGTGCGTTTTTGATTATCTCTGCATGTCTGTAGGCAGCAGCAGACAGTGTTTGACACAGTACAATTCACAGTCCCCAAATATTTCGGTGGACACACCACACTATAGTACCTTCAAAATACTTGGGACCTTGAAGAGAAAAAAAAAGTCTAAATATCATGCAATGGAGAAAAAAGACCATAAATTTTAAAACATTGACGTTCTTTTCTGCTGCTGTTAGAATTACTTAAATAGCATAGCTCAAATAGAAATATCTCCTAAATTATCTAATCAACTCATTCAGTAAAACTGGTGAAGATGTGAGCTAATAATGATTAGAATAACAAAGGAGTACTTGCTCCTTTTACAATCTCAGTATGTATTTATGAATGGATGAATCAGGAACAGGTCTAGACCATTCAGCTTTGAGACTTTTCCAACATTCTATAAGATCACCTCTGATCTGATTGTCATCTGAAATCTGTTTTCCCGCCTACCTCCCAGGACCTTTCACTCCCTTCCTTAACAAGAGGCTATCTCTGTCTTCAAAAATATTCAAGGTCTCGGTCTCCATCACCTTTTCAGGAAGTTAGTTCCAGAGACTCATTACTAACTGAGAGAAATAAATTAGCAAAATCTTTGTTTTAATAGGGTCATTCCTGATTTGTGTCGAGAGTGTGTTGCTGGAATTCCTGATGAAGAGCTTATGCCCGAAATGTCGATTTTCCTGCTCCTCGGATGCTGCCTGACCAGCTGTGCTTTTCCAGCGACACACTCTCGACTCTGATCTCCAGTACCCACAGTCCTCACTTTCTCCCACTCCTGATTTGTGTATGGTGACCATTAAATCTAGATACTCCTGTGAGAGGAACCAGCCTCACCACATCCCCTTCTATCTGAAACCTTACCCTCACTCTGTCTCTGTGACTGTATCCACCTCCCATCAAAGTTCATGCTCCACCCCTCTCACTGCTGCCTGCAACATCTTCCCTCACTTGCCCGATCCCATCCTAGCCCCTGGCACCACTAGCCTTTCTGGTTCACAACACTTCTGGTAAGATGGTGGTGGGGTAGGACTTCTAAGCCTGGGTCTCCTCTGCTCCAACCGCTTTTCTTTTCATTTGTTTTTCTTTTTTTTCTCTTTCTCCTCTTTTTATTTCTCTTTTATTTTACTTACCTTTTGGTGAGGAGTTTGGTAGCAAGTAGGCCCAGCAGCATGGACTTGTGGCAGCGATATCGGAGGTGAGTTCAAGTTCCCAGCGGCTTCTGTGTGATTGAGACGGTCCTAGCACTGACCCATGGCTGCTGCCCTGGAGGCGAGGTTTGGGTTCCCGAGGTGTCTGCACTCAGCGCAGATTCATGGAGGCGGCGTTGGAGGCCGGTTTGGACTGGTGTGCGGTACTGGGTGCCATCAGTGACGTCTGCGTTGGCGAGGTCCAGTGAGGACTTGTGGTAGAGACGTTGTTGATAGAGGCGAGCTGGTGCTGAAGAGTGGCGACCTTTGAGGGACTCATGCCTGCATCACATGCCAGAGCATTTAACAAGGAGTCCTGTAAAGTTGAACACTTTGTCTTTACCTTTTTTATTTTTCTGCCTTTATATTTTACATGTTGGCTAGTTTTTCTGTGTCTTGAAATGGTTCCAGAGAGTGGCAACATTATGCAACATTTTTCATGGTACTTTTGTAACAAGAAACATGTAACAATAAATAAATGAAATCAAATCACTGCCTACCCACTCACTCCGGACATCCCCCCACCTATATCATCAGTTATATCTCTGCCACCCACTTTCATCTCCCGCTGTCTTACTCATTCAGGGAGGGAAACAGACTACCATGGGGCAGATCGAGTCAAGATGGTGATGTACTGTTCATCATGTGACTCCTCATTCTTCATGAGGATAGGATCCTGACTCTGACCACCCTGAGCATGCCCTGGACTGGTATTGTAGACCTATTGTGCCAGGACCCCCTCAAGCCATGGCAATTGATTAAGGCTTCCTGGCTCTGGCTCTGCACTAAACAGCTGGTATAAACAGCAGAAGATGAGCTTGGTATTGCTGCCTGAGGGGGGTAAAGTACAAAATGGTGAGGCAAGAGAGGGATGCTGTGAGCACCAGATAGGCTGAGTGAGTAAGCACTATTCGAAGATGTGCAGGCTCGGTGGATTGGCCAATAGTAAAATGGGGATAGTGTGGGGTTTACGTTTGGGTAGGATGTTCTTCAAAAGAGATGTGCAAACTCAATGGGCCAAATAGCCTTTGAATGCAAAGTAGGGATGTGATGATTCTATGACATTGAGTGAAAAACCCAGAGTTACTGCTTGGTCCAGTCCATGAGCTGGGTGTATGTGGGGGGAGTATGTGGCCCTGTAGAGTATGCTCTGAGATGTTGGTGCCTAGTCTTAAACATGGAAGCCATTTAGAACAAGTTGAGCAAGTTGAATCCACTGTTGTTTCTATCTTGAGTTTTCCCAATGGCTTGTTTTCCCAGTGGTGAGCTTCGGAAGGTCACAATTGTGTTGGGCTGCTAACAAAGTCTGTAATGAGAAGTTATAATGATCGCCAGTTTAATGTTTGTGGCTGCCTTGTATGAATCTCAGCAGGGCACTTGTGAAAAATGACCAATCTGCAGCGAAATTATCTCAACGTTGAGATGGACCTCAGTAAACATCCAGCCAATTCTATCACTCATAGCCCTCATCACTCAGAGAATGATACCTTTACGTTTACGTTTCAAGTCTGATATAACTTCTCCATAATGCTGTGGAGCACATTTATTCCCCAACAAACATCACTGAGCCTGCTCTGCAATTCTGAAGAACTCCCTGAACAGTGCTATGGGTGTTCTTAATGTCTGTCTGAGAAGGAAGGTAGGGTTCTCAATTTAATTCCCAATGCAACAGATGGCACCTTTGAGAAAGGAATGTTACTTCAGTGCAAAACTGACAGCAAAACTGAAAAACCTAAGAGGAAGAGAAGAGAGATTGACACATACAGGTCAAAGATCATTACCAAAATAATTTGAAAGTATTAATCTTTCTGCTACATTAGACTCTCATTTCGCTGGTTGTCAGAATCATTTGGAGCATGTTTATATGTGGCTGACTACAGACTGGATGTGTGAACATCCTGAACATTTGTTCACAAATTTTAATCATGGTCAAAATTTGATCTCTTGAACCTTGTTTATTTTTGCATTCCAACCAGGTGCCAACTGGCCGATACATGATACATATTCAAATAAAAGCAAAGGTCTGCAAATGTTGAGTTCATAAATAAAATTAGAAATTGCTGGAGAAACGCAGTAGGTCTGGCAGACTCCTTGGAGACTGAAACAAACATCACTTTGACTCTGGGAGAAGAGACATTCTGGACTTGAAATGTTAACTCTCTGTCTCTCTACAGCTGCTGTCAAACCTGCTGAGTTTCTCCAGCAATTTCTTCTTAAATGAACCTCCTGTGTTTTTCTTCATTCGTGAATGTATGATACAGAAAGATCACATTGGGGCTAAGTTTATTTTTAATGGTTACAACACAGCAGAAAGCCATTTGGTCCATCCAATTCATGCCATCTATTTAGCGTAGTCCCACTCTCTGCCCTATTCCTTATAACTCTGAGAATTATTTCTCTCCAGATCATTAGAGCATTGCAGATCCAATATATTACAACAAGAAGTGCAAACAGGTAGGGAAATTAACTTTTCAGGAGACCTTTCAAAATTGTCAGAAAGACAAATTTTACAGGAAGAATCATCACCTATGGTTAACTAAAGGATTTAAGGGCCTGCAATTTCTCTCTGTTTTAATGACAGGTTGCTTTTCTATTCTTCCTGCCAATGTGGGCAAGTTCACAGCTTGGAGAAAGTGAGGACTGCAGATGCTGGAGACCAGAGTTGAAATATCTGGTGCTGGAAAAACACAGCAGGCCAGGCAGTATCCGAGGAGCAGGAGAATCGACGTTTTGGGCATAAGCCCTTCTTCAGGAAGCTTCCCATATTGTGCTTCATCTGCCAAAATTTGCCACCCACTGACTCTATATCCCTTGGCAATCTCCGTCTGGCCAGTTCACATCTTAATTTTGGAACCATCTTAGTGTCATCCACAAATTCAGCCTCTTTATCAAAGTCATTTATTCCAGTATTTTCCCTGTTATGGACGCTAGGCTAACTGGCCAGCTTTCTGTCTTCTTCTGAAATCAGTCCGGTCAGCTTTTAGTTCTAATACTTCTCTGAACATCTTGCCCCTGGTGGTTGAAAACATTTTGATTTCCTCCTCCCTCTCACTTTACAATTTCTGAGATATCATTTGTAACCTCTACAGTGAAGACTGATGCAAAATACCTCTCTGATTCACTGGCATTTTCTTATTTTCCATTATTAATCCCTCAGATTCACTCTTTAGCAACTACCATTCAGTTTAAAAACCAAAAGAACTGCAAATGTTGAAAATCAGACACAAAAAGAGAACTTGCTGTAAAAATCTCAATAGGTCTGGCAGCACCTGTGGAGAGAAATCAGAGTTAACATTTCAGGTCAGTTCTGCGGAAGGGTCACCAGACCTGAAATGTTAACTCTGATTCCTTTCCATTGTTGCTGTCAGGCCTTCTGAGATTTTCCAGCAATTTCTGTTTTTGTCACCTTTCAGTTTATTTACTCTATATTTTTTAAACATCTGTAGAAACTCTTACTACCTTTTTTTATATTTTGAGCTAGCTTTAACTTATGTTAATTTCTCCCTCCTTTTTCCTTGAATTTTTTGTTCAATCTGCAGACCTGCCATTCGCCTTAATGGAATTACAAGCATTTTCTTTCAATTGATGCCATCTTCAACTTCCTCAGATAGCCATAGATGATAAGCTCTTCCCCAGAGTCTTTTTTACTGGAAGTTATCTTTGCCAAAATTTTCTGAACCAACTCCTAAGTCAATCATTGCATATCTACAGACCTATCCATTAATCTAATTTCCTATTTCACAGCACCCAGCTACATTTGCACACTTCATAATTGCCCTTAGTTATGTTTGAAGCTTTAGGCTTAGACCCACTCTTCTCAGCCTCAAGGTGAAGTTCAATCAGTGATATGATCATTGTTACCAAAAAACAGTTTCAAATCCAGCAAGAATCTTCTTCAGAACTAATGTTCAACATCTACAGTATTTGCTTTTATTCCAGTTTGGAATACTTTCTGGTTGGCTCTAGAAAGTGCTTTCTAAGGTGCTCTTAACTCATCATCCATGTATAGCTGCTCTCTCTGCCTCTCCCCCTCTCTCTTTTCCTCACTATTTGAAGGCCTACAGTGCAGAAAGAGGCTATTCAACCCACTGAGTCTGCTGACCCTCCGAATAACATCCTACCCATAGCCCTACCATGTCCCGATAACTTTGTGTTTACCGTGTAGCTAACACATCCCCAGACACTATGGGCAATTTAGGATGGACAAACTAGCTAACCTGCACGTTTTTGTACTGAAATATCCCCAATAGAATTTCAATCAAATTTTTCAACATACATGGATTCTGTCAAAGAGTATACTCTGTTATTTAAACGATGAAGTCTTCCCCAAGCAGAACTTCCACTTGGGTTCCCATTTTTCATCTCGAGCATTCTAAACTTCTCATATCCTCGAATATTCCCTCAGGACTATTTGACTCTGTGACTCACCAACATATTTCACCACACTGTACGTATTTCACCACACTGTACGTATTTCACCACACTGTGTATATTTCGCCACATTGTGTATATTTCACCACACTGTGTATATTTTATCACACTTTGTATATTTCTCCACATGTGTATTTTCATCACACTGTAGAAATGCATAACGCTGTGTGTATTCATCACTGCATTTATATTTACCACACAGTGTATAATCACATCATACTAGCCAATTCACATCAATTAACAAGCCCTTACTGGACATTGCTATTACCAAGTCTGTTTCCAGAGATGAGAATACAGGCAGTTTGTATGATTGTAAAAATGGGGTGACCTGCCTGCTGGATTGGTAGGGGGCCTGAGGTGATTGGGCACAAAGATGGGGGCAGACGAATGGCCACGGAAAGCCACGCACTTGTTTTGATCTCCAACACAATGAGTCATCTCTCCAAGTGTTCCCAACCCAGGATACAGCTAACCTACTTCTGAAAGGTATTCACGTTCAGCCTCTGAGGTTATCAGCTTCTGATTGGCTTGCAGCTTCAGTAGGGAGGGGGGTGAGGGGTCATCGCAATACCACGAAGTGGTGCATTAAAAGTTCCACCAGGGGACCACCTAATTGGTGTAGGCACTGGTGGACTTTCTCATTGGTGTTGAATCCCCATGTGTTATGGCACCTATCACAGTTGTAAATGGGTCTGAAAGGGTTAACACTTGACTGTGTGCTGTTAACACTACCTACTGTGATGATATCGCAAAGACTAAGTCAGAGCAAAGAAGGAGCCAAGATATGATGGCAATGAGCTCCTGGACAGTCCCGACAGCAATGTGGATTCTATTCCTGTAACTCGTTAGAGTAATGCAATAAACTTCATCTTCAAGACTCTTCTAATTAGAGTAGAAAAGTGGACATTTTAATCCACATTAGATGATTTTATGCTTGAAATAACCCATACTACAATAGAGTGGCAACATTGGGTTTCTGCACAACATGGCGATCAGTGATGATCAGCACTATTTCTAAATCGAGCGCAAAACAGGGAAATGCGGATTCCAGGCTTCAGGAGAAACCATGGAAGAAGTTGATGTCTCCAAAACTCACTGGTGTCACATACTTCGTGAGAGCACCCTGCACTAAAGAATATCTCAGGGAATGAGTCCGAAATTATTTAATATCTGACAGGAGATATACAGGAACAAAATTGGTGCAAGGATAGCCTTAGGTTATAGGAGGATATGGATGGAATGGTCAGATGGGCTGATCAGTGACAAATGGAATACAATCTGGATAAATGTAAATGATGCACTTGTACAGGACAAACAAGGAAACACATGGTGAACAATAGGACCATGGGAAGCACCAAGGTTCAAAGGAATCTTGGTGTTCATGTCCAACAGTACCTTAAGATATCAGGATGGGGGGATAAAAGTGGTTCAGAATGTGATTAGATTAGATTCCCTACAGTGTGGAAACAGGACCTTCGACCCAACAAGTCGACACTGACCCTCTGAAGAGTAACCCCCCAGACCCATTTCCTTCTGACTAACACTATTGGCAATTTAGCATGGCCAATTCACCCAACCTGCACGTCTTTGGACTGTGGGAGGAAACCCACACAGACACGGGAGAATGTGCAAACACTACACATCCAAGGCTGGAATTGAACCTGGGATGCTGGTGCAGTCGAGGCAGCAGTGCTAACCACTGAGCCACCATGCCACGCCATACCATACATGCATATGGTATACTGCCTTTATTCGTCAAGGCATGGAATTTAAGAACAGCGTAGTTATTGCTGGAACTGTATTTGTTCAGCCACTGTATTTTGTGGGAGGGATATGATAGCACTGGAGAGGGTGCAGAGGAAATTTACCAGATGTTGCCTGGGCTGGAGAGTTTCAGTTATGAAGAGAGATTGGACAGGCTGGGGTTGTTTCCTTGTCCAGAGGAGATTGAGAGGGGACGTGACTGAGAGGGGACGTGATTGAGACGTATAAAATTCTGAGAGGCATAGATAGGGTAGATGGGAAGAAATTTTTCCTCTTGGTGGAGGGATCATAGATTTAAGGTAAGGGGAAGGAGGTTTAGAGGAGATGTGAGGAAAGACCTCTTTGTCCTGAGGCTGGTGGCAAACTAGGACACACTGCCTGTAAGGATGCTAGAGGCAGAAACCCTCAACATATAAGACATATTTAGATGGGCACTTGTGATGCCAAGGCATAGAAAGCTATGGCCCAACGTGCTGGGAAATGGGATTGGAATAGTTAGGTGGTTATTTATGATCGGTGTGTACACGATAGGCCAAAGGGCTTTTTTCTGTGCTGATGATCTCTATGATTGTGCGACTGCCCCATAGATTCACCCTTTTAGTCCTGGTGTCATTCTGTTTGTAGTCAATATTAATTCACAAGTTTTATTTCCAAATTCTGTATGACACAGAACTTTGGGAAAATTGTTGGGAATATCCAAATGGATAGCAAGGGGGTCTTTGTGACTTTGAGAAGAGTTTGAAGAACAGTTAAATATTTGTTTCTTGTTGTGTTAAACTCATTATAACCATAATCACTATCCAATTCTAAATATATCTTAAAATGAACTGGTAAAGTGCTTGAAGTTATTTATTTGCAATACATTTAGATCTATTGTGATGATCTAGTGGAGAAATTGTCAACTGTATAATTATCTCTGAAATCTCAACTTCGAGAATGACATGAACATAGTTCTGCTGTTGCTGGAAATGCAAAATAAAAACAGAAAATGCTGGAAGTTTAAGCACATGCTGGGACACAGTATAGACCAACAATCTGAATATAGACCTGAGACTGTAATGGAAATTTGGAAATATCTCCTCAAAAAAAGCTGGGGATTTTTGGGGACAAATTGAAGCTCTCAAAACTGCACGTGAGCATTTTTCTTCTTGGAAGAAGATTCTATGAAACAAATCTGATGAAGAGCCGATTACCCCGTATCAAACTGAAGGATACAGTTGGCTTTGGTATCCTAAGGGAAAGACTAATAACCTGCCCCCATCCCCAGTGATACTTGGATGAGTGCACTGGATATACTGGAGCTCTATCTTGAGGCATATAAAACAAATTGGACCAGTACATGTCATTTTTAGGATTTTACCTTCTGGTTGTCTGAACGGCTTCCTCCTCCTAGCACACTGGCTCAGTGGTTAGCACTGCAGCCTCACAGTGCCAGAGTTTGATTTCAGCCTCAAGTGACTGTCTGCGTGGAGTCTGCACATTCTCCTCGTGTCTGCGTGGATTTCCTTCGGGTGCTCCGGTTTCATCCCACAGTCCAAAGATGTGCAGGTTAGGGTGGATTGTCCATGCTGAAATTGTCCTGTAGTATCCAGGGATGTTCAAACTAGGTGGATTACCCACGGTTGTTATGGGAATTAGGTGGGGGGATGCTCTTTGGAGGGTCAATGCAGTCTTGATGGGCTGAATGGCCTCTATCTGCAATGTAGGGATTCTATTCCAATGTTTTGATATAATTGGTAGAAGGAAAGGTTTATACCAAAACATCAACTCAATATGATCTCACCCGATACACTGAATGCTTCACAGAGTGCCATTTTTCAATTGTCTTTTCAAAGTGTGGGGTCCATTTGAGGACAGTAATCACTGCCACGCCGAAATATGGGCCCTGAGATGGTGAGGAGAGTCTGAGCATCTCTCCAGTTCTAACCTTGCCCCATAATTCCCCCTTCTCGCTGCCTGTCTCACCAGCTCCAGGGAGGGGAAAGTCATACCCATCATTTTTGTTGGGGTTTGTGAATATGTCACAGTTATAAACACAAAGCCATGATGGGAATTAACATCCAGCACATGGCTAATCTCAGCTAAGGTTTCTAATCAAAATGTAGTATTGTGGGTATTGGTCTGTGTTACAGAGTGAATTTTGAACTGTATACCTTCAGTCTAATTCCAAGATCCTTGAGATCTTGGAGAAGATTTGTAGCTGAGGGTATGGATCAGGTTGCCAGTTTGCTCACTGAGCTGGTGGGTTTGTTTTCAGACGTTTCATCAGCATGCTAGATAACATCATCAGTGAGCCTCCAGTGAAACAATAGTGTTCTGTCCTGCTTGTTATCTGTGTCCTGGTTTGTTGTTGTGGGTATTACCATTTCCAGTTCTGTTTCTGAGAGGTTGGTTAAGGGGTCCAAATCTTTACTTTTGTTAATGAAATTGAATGGCAGGCCTCTAGGAACTCCTGTGTGCATCTATATTTGCCTTCTCCCAGGATGGATGCACAGTCCCAGGATGGATCCATTGTCCCAGGATGGATGCACTGTCCCAGGATAGATGCACTCCCCCAGGATGGATGCACTCCCCCATGATGGATGCATTGTCCCAGGATGGATGCACTCCCCCAGGATGGATGCATTGTCCCAGGATGGATGCACTCCCCCAGGATGGATGCACTGCCCCTGGATGGATGCACTGTCCCAGGATGGATGCACTCCACCAGGATGGATGCAATGTCCCAGGATGGATGCATAGTCCCAGGATGGATGCACTGTCCCAGGATGGATGC
>NC_057732.1:1421869-1441931 GCF_004010195.1 Chiloscyllium plagiosum | reverse complement strand
ACTGTCCCAGGATGGAAGCATTGTCCCAGGATGGATGCACTCCCCCAGGATGGATGCATTGTCCCAGGATAGATGCAGTCCCCCAGGATGGATGCACTGCCCTAGGATGGATGCACTGTCCCAGGATGGATGCACGCCCCCAGGATGGATGCACTGTCCCAGGATGGATGCATTGCCCCAGGATGGATGCACTGTCCCAGGATGAATGCACTGCCCCAGGATGGATGCACTGTCCCAAATTGGATGCACTGCCCCAGAATGGATGCACTCCCCCAGGATGGATGCATTGTCCCATGATGGATGCACTCCCCCAGGATAGATGCATTATCCCAGGATGGATGCACTCCCCCAGGATAGTTGCATTGTCCCAGGATGGATGCACTCCCCCAGGATGGATGCATTCCCCCAGGATGGATGCACTCCCCCAGGATGGATGCATTGTCCCAGGATGGATGTACTGTCCCAGGATGGATGCATTGTCCATGGATGGATGCATTTCCCCAGGATGGATGCACTGTCCCCGGATCGATGCATTGTCCCAGGAAGGATGCACTGCCCCAGGATGGATGCATTGTCCCAGGATGGATGCTCTGTCCCAGGATGGATGCACTGTCCAAGGATGGATGCACTGCCCCAGGATGGATGCATTGTCCCAGGATGGATGCACTCCCCCAGGATGGATGCATTGTCCCAGGATAGATGCACTCCTCCAGGATGGATGCACTGCCCTAGGATGGATGCACTGTCCCAGGATGAATGCACTCCCCCAGGATGGATGCAATGTCCCAGGATGGATGCATTTCCCCAGGATGGATGCACTGTCCCAGGATCGATGCACTCCCCCAGGATGGATGCACTGCCCCAGGATGGATGCACAGTCCCAGGATGGATGCACTCCCCCTGGATGGATGCACTCCCCCAGGATGGATGCACTGCCCCAGGATGGATGCATTGTCCCAGGATGGATGCCCTCCCCCAGGATGGATGCATTGTCCCAGGATAGATGCTCTGCCCCAGGATGGATGCACTGCCCCAGGATGGATGCACTGCCCCAGGATGGATGCATTGTCCCAGGATGGATGCACTCCCCCACGATGGATGCATTGTCCCAGGATAGATGCACTGCCCCAGGATGGATGCACTGCCCCAGGATAGATGCACTGTCCCAGGATGGAAGCATCTTCCCAGGATGGATGCACTGCCCCACGATGGATGCATTGTCCCCGGATGGATGCACTGCCCCAGGATGGATGCACTGCCCCAGGATGGATGCATTATCCTAGGATGGATGCACTGTCCCAGGATGGATGCATTGTCCCAGGATGGATGCACTGTCCCAGGATGGATGCACTGACCCAGGATGGATGCATTGTCCCAGGATGGATGCATTGCCCCAGGATGGATGCATTGTCCCAGGATAGATGCACTGCCCCAGGATGGATGCATTGTCCCAGGCTGGATGCACTGTCCCAGGATGGATGCACTCCCCCAGGATGGAGGCACTCCCCCAGGATGGATGCATTGTCCCAGGATAGATGCACTGCCCCAGGATGGATGCACTGTCCCAGGATGGATGCACTGTCCCAGGATGGATGCACTCCCTCAGGATGGATGCATTGTCCCAGGATGGATGCACTGCCCCAGGATGGATGCACTGCCCCAGGTGGATGCACTGTCCCAGGATGGATGCACTGTCCCAGGATGGATGCACTCCCTCAGGATGGATGCATTGTCCCAGGATGGATGCACTGTGCCCCAGGATGGATGCACTGTCCCAGGATGGATGCACTGCCCCAGGATGGATGCACTATCCCAGGATAGATGCACTCCCCCAGGATGGATGCACTGCCCCAGGATGGATGCACTGTCCCAGGATGGATGCACTCCCCCAGGATGGATGCACTGCCCCAGGATGGATGCACTGCCCCAGGATGGATGCATTGTCCCAGGATGGATGCCCTCCCCCAGGATGGATGCATTGTCCCAGGATCGATGCACTGCCCCAGGATGAATGCACTGCCCTAGGATGGATGCACTGTCCCAGGATGGATGCACTACCCCAGGATGGATGCACTGTCCCAGGATGGATGCATTGTCCCAGGATGGATGCACTCCCCCAGGATCGATGCATTGTCCCAGGATGGATGCACTCCCCCAGGATGGATGCACTGTCCCAGGATGGATGCACTGTACCAGAATGGATGCACTCCCCCAGGATGGATGCACTGTCCCAGGATGGATGCACTCCCCTAGGATGGATGCATTGTCCCAGGATGGATGCATTGCCCCAGGATGGATGCACTGTCCCAGGATGGATGCATTGTCCCAGGATGGATGCATTGCCCCAGGATGGATGCACTGTCCCAGGATGGATGCATTGTCCCAGGATGGATGCACTGTCCCAGGATGGATGCACTCCCCCAGGATCGATGCACTGCCCCAGGATGGATGCATTGTCCCAGGATGGATGCACTGCCCCAGGATGGATGCACTGCCCCAGGATGGATGTACTGTCCCAGGATGGATGCACGTCCCAGGATGGATATACTGTCCCAGGATGGATGCACTCCCCCAGGATGGATGCACTCTCCCAGGATGGATGCACTCCCCCAGGATGGATGCACTGCCCCAGGATGGATGCACTCCCCCAGGATGGATGCACTGTCCCTCTTTATCTGTGTGGATGGATACCAGTGTAAGTTGGTCGTGTCTTTTGGTGGCTAGTTGGTGCTCATGTATCCTGCTAGTTTCCTGCCTGCCTGTCAATGTAATGTTTGTTGCAGTCCTTACAGGCTATTTTGTATATGACGTTCATTCTGCTGGCTGCAGGTACGGGGTCCTTTAAATTTATCAGTAGTTGTTTGAGTGTGGCAGTGGGTTTGTAGGCTACCATGATGCCTAGGGGCCAGAGTAGTCTGGTGGGTGGTGACAAAATGTTTGAAAACAAACCCAACAGCTCAGCAAGTAAACCAACAACCTGATCCAAGGCCCGTGATTTTAAAATGCATAAAAATTTGACCAAGGTTATAGTGAGCTTTTTCTCCCAATATGTAGACAACTCAGAAATAGGAAGCTGAAAAAAACTGTGAAGAATATTGCTATCAGGCTAAGAAAGATATTAATCTTTAAAAGAACAGAGCAGGAACAGTTTAGTGTGAGTAAATGCACACAAATTAGTGCAGAAAGAATCAATGTACAGAGGCACTCACTAAACAGATGCTGCTTAGAAAGAAATCTGTTGAATTTTAACATTTACATAAATGTAAACAATTTATATAATGTCTCTCTGTACTAGGGAGCAAGTGAATATATACTGAAGTGTGTTAATAATACACACTTCTGTGAATAATAGTCTAGAAATTTAAGCAGAGTTCCTTGTTGTCATTGCCGCGTTGTAGAAAAGTTACTAATACGTTGAAAGGATCGTCAGATAAATGACAAAAACTGAAGCTTTAAGGATGGTTAGAACATAGAACATTGCAGCACAGTACAGGCCCTTCAGCCCTCAATGTTGCGCCAACCTATGAAATCAATCTGAAACCCATCTATCCTACACTATTCAATTTGATCTTTTGACCTTGTGATGACCCTTTGATCTTATCCTTAAAAATGTGTCCAAGGCCTTTCTCTCACTAACACCCAATGAAGGAGCAGTGCTCCCACAGCTAGTGTTTTCAAAGAAATGGTTGGACTATAACCTGGTATTGCATGATTTTTGATCTTGTCCCTTCCCAGTCCAATACCGGCATCTCTATATCCTGATGAAGGGCTTTTGCCCGAAACGTCGATTTTCTTGTTCCTCGGATACTGCCTGAACTGCTGTGCTTTTCCAGCACCACTCTAATCTAGATGGGGGTTGGATTACCTCCTCCTGTTTGCATAAAAAACATCTCAAACAGTTTTGTGCCTTCTCCTGATCTTGTGCAACAGATTCAATGAGCTGAATGGCCTTATGCTTGCGTGACAATTTCCAGTCACTTTGTGGCCTCTTCCTGTTCTTGTGTTGCAGCATTGAGAAGGCTGAATGGTCTCATCCTGTTGCTGTGTAACAGGATACAGGTCCATTGGGATTGCTTACTCTTTCAAAGAGAACAGTCGGAAGTCGGAACAGTTGGATGTAATTTCATTGAAGCTTTTAAGACTATGAAAGGAACTTAATCTTCACAATCACATTTTCAAATCTCTCTATGGCATCATTCCTCTGTTACTCTGCTGCCTTCTCTCATCCCACAGTCCATACTTCGGTCATCCTAAGTCTTAAAAGCTGATAGTTTGGGGTATTGTGCATTTCTTTTAACACATTGAACTTCTGTATCAATTCTGGGAACAGAGATGCTTAACCTCCAGTGCCTTACCCAATGAGTCATAACATTTTAATTTCTCATTGAGTTCTTGACTGCCTTCATGCTTGTTCTTGCTGTCATCATTTGAAATAAAAGCAGTTCTGGCCTCTAGAGCATTTGGTAATTGTGCCTTTGTTTACCTGGCTCCTAGGCCCTGGAGTTCTCTTCCTGATTAACCCCACCTCTCTGCCTCTTGTTCTCCGTAAGATGGACCTTAAAGCCTCATTGAATAGGCCCAAATACCTCCTTAAGTGCATCACAAGTCAAGCGTGGAGTGATATTGCTGTTTTGAAATGCCTTTTCTTGTGTCAAAAGAGTTATATAACAATAAGGTGTTGTGGACTTAAACTGCTATTAATTGTAACTGCAGCAGAATGACCAGGTGACTTGATAAGGGAAGAAATAGAATTACAATTACAAACACTTAGGAGAGAAGATTAAAAAAGAACTATGACATTAAATCGCCAATAAACATAAAACAAATATATTACAAACACAGCAATCTAAAAGGAAGGCTGGAATGGGATATGGATCATTTAATAGTGAAGGAGAGAATGTCACAAGTAATGACTGAAAGATAGCAGAAATATTAAGTAATTATTTAGCTTCAGGTGTTTTAGTGTAATGTGAGCTTGCTGTATTTTTCAGGCCATCATTGCAACTTGCAGTAAACAGGCAAAAATCATAGATCCGCGACCGGAAAGAATTCATTTTGGTGTCTTAGAATATGGATGTAATTGGCAACGCTGGAATATATTTCCCAACCCTGATGCTCATCAAGAAGGTGTGGCACAGTGGCTCAGTGGTTAGCACTGCTCCTCAATTGTCAGGAACTCAGGTTTGATTCTACTCTTGAGTGACTGTCTGTGTGGAGTTTGCACATTCTCCCCTGTGTCTGTTCGAGTTTCCTCCAGGTGCTCCAGTTTCCTCTCACAGATAAAGTACACGTACATTCAGAAGCACTGAATGTAGTCGTCATGGAGAAACAGCTCTGGCAGCTGAAAAATGCCATAAGTATTCATGAAAATATTTGTAGAACGTTGAGAAATACTTACCAGTTGCATCTTCAGGTGTTTGGGCAAACTGCTAAGTTGAATCCTGATGAGTTGTGCATAGTTCATTGTACATACGTTTCTGCAGAATCGTGCAAGTGAGATCATGCTTCACTCACTTTGCAGCACGCTAACACTTAAACTCCGTCCCTCACGGATTGCACAGTTAAATATCAGCATGAGTGCACTACACAGGGGCTCAATGGTAATACTCTCATCTGAGCAAGAAAGGTGAGTTTTGAAAACAGAAACAAAATCAGAAATTGCTGGGAAAACTCAGCATCTGCGGAGAGAAATAAATTAATGCTTCGGGTCCAGTAACGCTTCTCCAGAACTGATTGTAGCTAGGAAACATTTGGTATATATGCTTCAGAAGGGGTAAGGGGAGGGGGAGGGGGAGGTGGAAAGGGGAAAGAGTGAGCAATAGGTGGAGAAGGAGCCCAGCGAGAGAGAAAAACAATTGGGCAGACAAAGGAGTGGGTAAAGATCAGTATGGGAGAATCAATATCTGCTCATGGGAACCATTAGTGTGTAATAATGGGTTGTTTGTGATAACAATCCATGTGATGATGAGGCCTGGTGTGTGGAGTGTTGGGGTAAATAGATGGGAAAAGGTGCTCAGGCCCTGAAATAATTGAACTCAATACTGAATCCAGAAGGCTTCAGGTTTCCTAAATGGAAAGTGAGGTGTTGTTCGTCCAACTTGCACTCAGCAAAAGACAGTCCAGGCTGACACTGCAATGTAGACACAGAGGGACAGGGTTGGTGCAGTGGGAAAAGCAAAAGAGGCTCTGAGTGACCTCACACCTTCCAATCTTTGTCCTGCCATTTCGTTGTGTGCCTCTGAAGAATTCCATCCTATTGTATTGATTGTTAATAAATAGTTTCTCCTGTCAACACAGTTTATGTTTTCCTTTATGTCTCTGTGTGTGGTATTTGCGAAATTATTTACCGCAGTGTTGAAGCTTAGAGTGTCAAATCACATTGAACTTAATCCTATTGTGCTCACTCACATTCAGCAATGCAATGACTCCCATTTTAACTCTACCGTCAATGTCACTTAATGTTGGTAAGGTGAGCTCAGAGATTACTCTCATGGCTTTCCTGATATACCAGATTGTGAGGTGACAATACTCAGCCTGTTGAATGCGATTTGGTCACCTTAAGTCTTGCAAAATATTCCTCATTTTATATCTTCATTATTTAATTACCAGTGTCTTCACCTCTATGCTGAGTTCGCATCTTAGTTAGTTCTCGTTGCATTTGATATTTCATTTCATTGGTTACTTTCTCCCCTTCTCACAAGCTCCTTTAGCTCTGAAATGTCTCCAGCATTTCATATAGAACCACATAGAGGCCCATCCTAGTAATGTCCTCAGAGGACTAGCATAAGAACAGAAAGAACAAACTAAGGAAACATTGGAATGTTGGAAGATGGTGACTGGAAAAAAAAAGACATAGATTTCAGATCAGAAATGGGAGATGAGGAATGTAAGAAGACGAGGAGAATGTTTGAATCAAATTTGAGGCAATGGTCATGAGGAAAATAATTGGATGGCCGGAATGGAAACGTATTGTTAGCTGGAAGGCTAAAGTCTACTTTAACAGCAGCTTCTAAACTCACAATATCTACCTCCTAGAAGGATAAGGGCAGCAGATACATGGGAACACCTGCACTTGCAGGTTCCTCTTCAAGCCACTCAGCATCCTCACTTGGAAATATATCGCCATTCCTTCAGTATTATAGAGTCATACAGAGTGTCACTGAGTTGGAGAAGAAAGATAGGACAGACAAATCAGAAAACTGGACTGATCACCTGAAGATACAATATGCCAACTGGAGAATTTATTTTCAAATTGAACTCAGTAATGGTGACCATGCAACAACTGAATTGTTATAAAATCCCTCCTTGATCACTGAAGTCCTTCAGGGAAGGAATTTGTTATTTTATTCATTCATAGCCTTCAGTGGCTGGACCATCATTTATTGCCCAGAGCGCAGATAAGAGTGAATCACATTGCTTTGGATCTGGAGTCTGGCAGCTACTGCCTTGACCCAGTCTAGCCTACACGCAACTTCAAATCATAGCGATGTGGCTGATCTTTAGCTGAAATAACCTCTCAAGCCACTTAGTTGCATTGACAAAGGTGGCTCACCACCAGCTTCACAAGGGAACTAGGGATAGCCAACAAAACCTGCTGTTGATGTTTTGACATTCAGGTAGATTTTAGAACTGTCTTAACAGAAAATAGTCTTGAAAGCATGTTGGTGAAAATCTATTCAAAGTATATTAAACTATTCAAAGTATATTAAAGGGAGGCTTATGCAGGACATCTCTAGAAGCTGCCACATTTAGGTCCCAGTTCCATGTGAACTGATATCTTCTTTAAACATGCTCGTGGATGAGGGAGTCGCTAGCTGGCCAGCATTTATTGCCCGTTCCTAGTTACCTTTGAGGAGGTGGTGGTGAACTGCCTTCTTGAACAGATATAGTCCATGTCCTGAGGTAGACTCACAATGCCATTAAGAAGGCAAAATCCAGGATTTTGACCCAGCGACAGTGAAGGAAGAGAGATAGATTCCCAAGTCAGGATGATGAGTTGGAGGAGAACTTGACGGTGGTGGGGTTCCATGTATCTATTGCCCTTGTTCTTCTCAATGAAAGTAGTTGTGGGTATGGAAGGTGCCTTGGTGAATTTCTGCAGTGCAGTGAACTTCTGCAGTGCATCTTGTAGATGGTATGCACTGCTACTACTGGGCGTTGGTGGTAGGGGAGTGCCACCACATCCACAGCCATCCAGTTATTTGGACTGCTTTGTCTTGCATGATGTCAGGCTTCTTGAGTGTTATTGAAGCTGTACTTAACCAAGCAAATGGGGAGTATTCCATCACAGTCCTGACTTGTGCCTTGCAGATGCTGGACAAGCTTTAGGGAGTCAGGAGGTGAGTTATTTGCCATAGTATCCTGAGCCTCTGACCTGCTATTTTGTAAGCCATTGTGTTAATGTGGCAAGACCAGTTGAGTTTCTGGTCAATGGTAACCCCCCAGGATGTTGATAGTGGGGGATACATTGATGGTAATGGCATTGAATGTCAAGGGGTACTGGTTGGATTGTCCCTTATTGGAGATGAGACAAAACATATGGTGCTGGAAAAGCACAGAAAGTTAGGTAGCTTCTGAGGAGCAGGAGAGTAAATGTTTCAGGCATAAGCCCTGTATCCGGAATGTGGAGGAGGAAGGGGGGTGAGAGATAAATAGGGGTTTAGCGTTGGGGCTGAGGGAGAGGTAGGTGGGATGGCTATAGATGGATGCAAGTGGGAGGTAATTGTGGTCATTTGGTGGGGAGGGTGGAGCGGATAGGTGGGAAGGAAGATGGACAGGTCAAGGAGATGGTGGCTAGTTGGAGAGTTGGATCTGGGATATGGTAGGATGGGGATTTGTTTTTAGATTCCCTACAGCGTGGAAACAGACCCTTCGGCCCAACAAGTCCACACTGACCCTCCGAAGAGCAACCCACCCAGACCCATTTCCCTCTGACTAATGCACGTAACACTATTGGCAATTTAGCATGGCCAATTCACATGACCTGCACATCTTTGGACTGTGGGAGGAAACTCATGCAGACACAGAGAGAATGTACAAACTCCACACAGACAGTCACACAAGGCTGGAATCGAATCTGGGTCCCTTGTACTGTGGGGCAGTCGTGATAACCACTAGATTGGTTGGAAACTAGTAGAGTCAAGGTTGGAAACTAGTAGAGTTAAGGTTGATACCGTGTGGTTGTAGGGCCCCAAGGCGGCAGATGAGGCATTCTTCCTCCAGTTGGTGGGTGGCTTTCATTTGGCAGTAGAGGAGGTCCAGGATTTGCATGTCGTTGGGGAAGTGTGAGGGAGAGTTGCAGTGGTTGGCTGTAGGGCGGTGGGGTTGTTTGGTGCGTGTGGACGAGAGATGTTCTCTGAATCACTCCATGTTGTTATTGGCGTTCTGTCTCCCCGATGTAGAGGAGGCGGAATTGAGATCGATGGATGCTGTATATGAGGTGGGTGGATTTGTAGGAAAATCTCTGCTGGATTTGAAATGGAGATTGTCAACTCCTGAAATTTGCGTGTTGTGAATGTTACTTGCTACTTTTCAGCCTAAGTTGTGACATTGTTCCAGATCTTGTTGTACTTGGGTACGGATTGCTTCAGTTTCTGAGGAGTTGGGGATGGTGTTGAATGTTGTCCTATCATCATAGAATATCCCCACTTCTGACCTTATGATGATGGGAAAGTCATTGATGAAGCAACTCGTTGGGTCTTGGACTAAAAGACCATGAAATATAGGAGCAGAATTAGGCCATTTGGCCCATTAAGTCTGCTCTGCCATTCAATCATGGTAATATGTTTCTCAACCCCATTCTCTTGCTTTCTCCCTGTAACTGTTGATCCCTTCACCAATCAAGAACCTATCTATCTCTGTCTTGAACTCAATGATTTGGTATCCACAGCTTTCTGCAGCAATGAAATTGCTTCAGGCTGAAGAAATTCCTCCATATCCCAGTTCAAAAGTATTGTCCCTTCGCTCTGAGGTTGTGTCCTCAGGTCCTAATTTCTCCTTCTAGTGGAAATGCCTTCTCCACATCCACTCTATCCAGACCTCTCTGTATTCTGTAAGTTTCAATGAGATACCCCTCATCCTTCTGAACTCAATCGAGTACAGACCAAGAATCTTCAACTGCTCCTAATTTGACAAACCCTTCACTCCTGAGATCATTCTTGTGAACCTCTTCTTGGCCCCTTCCAAGGCCACACATCCTTCCTTAGATACAAGGCCCAAAACTGCTCATAATATTCCAAATACGGACAGACCAGAGCCTTTGGAGTACATCAGTGCAGCAATGGCAGTGGAACAATTGCTCAGTGGTTAGCTCTGCTGCCTCAAAGCGTCAGGGACCTGGATTCAATTTTTAATGATTTCCTCGTGTCTGTGTGGGTGTCCTCCAGGTGCTCTGGTTTCATCCCACAGTCCAAAGATGTGCAGGGTAGGTGGAGTAGCCATGGTAAATACAGGGTTACAGAGATAGGATAGCAAGCTGGGTCTGTGTGGGATCAGTGCAGGCTAGATGGGCTGAATGGCCTCTTTCTGTGCTGTAGGAATTCTATGACTTCTGCTCCTCGATTCTAGCCCTCTGGAAATGAATGCTAACATAACGTTTGTTTTCCTAACTGCCAACTGAAGCTTTGTGTTTACCTTAAGAGAATCCTGAACTAGGGCTCCCAAGTCCCCAGTCAGATTTCCAAAGCCTTTTTCCCATTTAGAAAATGGTCTATACCTCTACTCTTCCTACCAAAGTACATAACCGCACAATTTCCAACATTGTATTTCATCTGCCACTGCTTTGCCTACTCTCCTAGCCTGTCCAAATCCTTTTGCAGCCTCCCCACTTCTTCAACCCTCCACCTATCTTTGTGTCATGTACCTCGGTTCCTTTGTCAAGATCATTAATGCATAATGTGAATAGTTGTGGCCCCAACACAGACCCCACTAGTCACTGGCTAGCATCCTGAAAAAGATTTAACCTGACTCTCTGCCTTCTGCCAGTCAGCCAATCCTTTATCCATGCCAGTACCTTGTCCTCAATACCAAGAACTCATCTTATTTAGCAGCATCCTGTGCGATGCCTTATCAAAGGCCTTCTGGAAATCCAAATAGATTATGTCCACTGACTCGCCTTTGTCTAATTTACTTGTAACCTCCTCAAAGAATTCTAATGGATTTGTCAGACATGACTTGTCCTTGATGAAGCTGTGCTGACTCAGCACTATTTTACCATGCACTTCCAAGTACTCTGCAATCTCATCCTTAATAATGGTCTCTAAAACCATACTAATGACCAAGGTCAGGCTAACTATCCCATATTTTTCTGTCTTCTGCCTCCCTCCCTTCTTAAACAGTGTTTTACATTGCCGTTTTCTAGTCTGGGACACTCCCTGACTCCAGTGACTGACCACTCTACAATCTGCTCAGCTATCACCTTCAAAGCTCAGAGGTGTAGTCCATCAGGTCTGGGAGATTTATCCACCTTCACACTTTTCAGCACCTTTGCCTTAGTGATGGATGCTGCATTCACCTCTGAGCTTGACTGTCTTGAAGTACTGATATACTACCTTGAGGAACTTCTGCAGAAATGTCCTGCAGTTGAGATGACTGATCTCTAACAACCACAACCATCTTTCTATGTGCCAGCTATGACTCCTACCAGTAAATAGTCTACCCCCAATTCCCATTGACTTCAGTTTTGCTCCTTGATGTCACACTCTGTTGAATGCTGCCTTGATGTCAATGATTGCCACTCTCACCTCCCCTCCTGGAATTCAATTCTTTTGTCCATGTTTGAACCAAGACTGTAATAAGATCAGGAACTGAGTGGCTCTGGCAGAACCCAGACTGGGCATCACTGAGCAGGTTCTTGCTGAGCAGGTACTACTTGGTTGCACTGTTGATGATGCCTTCCATCACTTTACCGATGATCAGGAGTAGACTGGAAGTGGACGGGTTGGATATGACCTGCTTTTTTGTGGACAGAACATAGCTTCAGTAATTTTCCACATTACTGAAGCTGACAGCTCATTTTCAGGTCTGCCTGGTGCTGCTCCTGGCATGGCCTCCTGCACTCTCCATTGAGCCAAGGTTGATCCCCTGGCTTGATAGTAATGGTTGAGTGGGGGATATAAGGGCCATGAGGTTGCAGGCTCAGTTGACGGCCCATAGGTGTCTCATCGATGTTCGGTCTTGATCTAGATCTGTTTGAAGTCTCTTCCATTGTGCACAGTGATAGTGCCACACAACATGTTGGAGGGTATTCTCAATGGGAAGATGGAACTTTATCTCCATTGTACACGGGTCACTCTTACCGATGCTGTTATGGACAGATGCACTTGCTACCGGCAGATTGGTAAGTACATTTTTCCCTCTTATTGGTTCCCTCACCATCTGCCACAGACCCAGTCAAGCAGCTATGTTTTTTAGGACCCGATCAGCTCGATCAGAAGTGCTGCTGCTGAGCTACTCTTGGTGGTGGACATTAAAATCCACCACCCAGCGTTATATTCAGTGCCTTTGCCACTTTTCGTGCTTTCAGCAAGTGTTATTCAACATGGAGGAGTCCTGATTCATCAGCTTAAAGTGGTGGAGGGAGGTTGGTAGCTGTAATTAGCAGGTTTCCCTGCTCCATGTTTGATAACAACTGTGAGACTTTGTAGAGTCCAGAGTCAATGTTAATGACTTCCAGGGCAACTCCCTCCTGACTGAAACTCAGACATCACTGATGATGCTGCTAACTATGAGAATGTTCTGTTACGTCTGAAAATGAACTTACTAACGAAATGTGCATCACGTAAATGAATAAATAAACTGTTGTGGTTATATCAAGGTGGACCTCATAGAATATGAGTTCTCTGATTGGGGCTGTTAAATCGGATCCAATCAGGGAGCCTTGCCTGACAGATATAAACAGAACTGTCCCTGGAGTTGTTAAGGGAGAGGTGGGTGCCACAGGGAGTGGAGTGCATTATTTCCCCCTCCAACTCTATTTTGATTTAGTCCCTGCCCACCCCTTCACTGTTTGATTACACAGCATTGCCCTTTGATGTGAAGGGCACTGCTTGTCACTGGCCACTCGGGTGTTTCCTTTCTTCCTGGTGGTGGAAACCGAATAAAGATTTGTGCACCTTGTGTCTTTCACTGTGTCCCACACCTGCACACACACACCATGGGTGCTGGGAAAATAATAAGCACTATAGCAGTTAGGCGGTAGTGTGGGGGTTTGTAAAAAAAAGAATAAAAGTGTCAGAGATCCTGTTCACTCTGAAAGCTGGCTCTGACGGAGTTGGATCAGTATCAAGGACCCGCAAAAAAAACAAAATAAACAGAAGTGTCAGAGTTCTGTTCACTCTGAGAGCTGTCTCTGAGCAAGCTGGACCTGTGTCAAGGGCTCTTTACGTATAAATATAGGGTAGCTGGGTGATGGGATACCAGCCGCTGTGGAGTTATTTCAGTGGTGACAAGAGAAAAGTATGCTCCTGAAGACATTCGCTTCATAGAATCCGTACAATATGGAAACAGGCCATTTGGCCCAACAAGTCCACACTGACCTTCCAAAGACGAACTCATCCAGAACCATTCCCCTACACTTACCCCTGAATAATGCACCTAACGTACACATCCCTCAACAGTATGGGCAATTTAGCATAGCCAATTCACCTAACCTGCACACCTTTGGATTGTGGGAGGAAACTGTAGAACCCGAATGAAACCCATGCAGGCACCAGGAGAATGCACAAACAGTCGCCCAAGGAATTAAACCAGGTCCCTGGCATTGTGAGACAGCAGTTCTTACCACTGAGCCACTGCACCACCCCTTTGATTGGGGTAAGCATTTCTGGCATCATACTGTTATTTGGAAAGGTTGACTCATTCAATCTTGCCATCGAAGACTGGGCCCAGTTTGTGAAAAGAATACTTTATTTTTCACAGGCAAATGACATTGGGGCAAATGAACAGCAATGAGCAATTCTCCTGACAGCTTGTGGACCCATAGCCTTTTCAGTTATTAGGAGCCTAATTTTCCCTGAGACACCAGATACTAAACATTTTCAATAATTGAAGGATTTGGCAAAGGATATTAAGCCTCCTCTAATTCTGGGACACTATCAGTTTTACTTGGCAATTCAAAAACCAGGGGAATCTCTATCGGGATTTTAAATTAGGTCAACAGACAGGCAGAGGTATATGACTTTGGTTTAACCCTTAATAAGATGCTGAGAGTCAGTATGGTATGTGGGATTAATGATATAACCATGCAAAAGTGCCTACTAGCTGCAGCAAGTAGAGCATATGAGTTGCAAGGTATTCCAATGAAAGTGGACTCCCTCACCAGTCCGACTGAGCTTGGGGGACACAACTTGAGTGAAGGGAATTGCACAACCTCACTTAGGACATATCCTGATCAGCCCACAGCAAAACTCCAAAACAAAGCCAAGTCTTGGCCAAACAGTTAAAAAAGTTTCTTCAGGAGCTGGGCCTGCAAGTCATTGTAGTTGCTGTCAGTATGTGGACTCAAGACAGCAAAAGAGTTTCACTAGACCCAAACTAAGTAAGAGAACTGATAGGCTAATATCCAGGAAAGTGTCCAAAAAGGAAAATCCATCTACATCTGGTTTGGAACAGTCAAATTACTTAGCAACATCCAAATTAAAACCAATTACAATAAACATCCAGTTAAATGGTCACCTAGTTCTAATGGACACCAGTGCAGCCGTTTCAATAATCCCAGAACCAGTTTTTTAACAAAATTCACTCTGGACTCCAACTCTTAATTTTACACAAGACCTTGGCTAGACTAAGAATCTATACCAGGGAATCCTTACAGATTAAGGGTACAACTTCAGTTTCGGTCTGAAAAGCACTGAGATAAGTATAAAGATTGGGGCCCAGGCTTGATGGTGTGAAATTGGTTGAGAAAGATTCACCCCCCAACATTTGATTCAACATTTTCAAATAGAAAATGGCCGCCTGAGTGAAGTACTAATTAAACAACTCAACATTTTTCTGGAAAGTTTAAAGGAGTCAAGGCCATCTTGAATGTTCACCAGGAAGCAATTCCATGATTCAGCAAAGTGTCATTGCCTTACAGACAAAAGTGGAGGCAGAAATCAGGAGGCTGGAGAGTAGAAGAATCATCAAACCAGTGTATTTTGTGGAATGGACAGCTCCAGTCGCACACATTGTGAAATCTGATGGGTCGGTTCACCTATTTGGGATTTTAAACAAACGGTAGGTCCTAGGGAGTGTTGCTGAACAAAGAGACCTTGGAGTCGCAGGTAGATAGGATAGTGAAGAAGGCGTTTGGTATGCTTTCCTTTATTGGTCAGAGTATTGAGTACAGGAGTTGGGAGGTCAAGTTACGACTGTACAGGACATTGGTTAGGCCACTGTTGGAATATTGCATGCAATTCTGGTCTCCTTCCTATCGGAAAGATGTTGTGAAACTTGAAAGGGTTCAGAAAAGATTTACAAGGGTTGGAGGATCTGAGCTATAGGAAGAGGCTGAACAGGCTGGGGCTGTTTTCCCTGGAGCGTTGGACGTTCAGGGGTGACCTTATAAAGGTCTATAAAATTATGAGGTGCATGAATAGGGTAAATGGGCAAAATCTTTTCCCTGGGGTCGGGGAGTCCAGAACTAGAGGGCATAGGTTTTGGGTGAGAGGGCAAAGATATAAAAGAGACCTAAGGGGCAACTTTTTTCACGCAGAGGGTGGTACGTGTATGGAATGAGCTGCCAGAGGAAGTGGTGGAGGCTGGTACAATGGCAACATTTAAGAGGCATTTGGATGGGTGTATGAATAGGAAAGGTTTGGAGGGATATGGGCCGGGTGCTGGCAGGTGGGACTAGAATTGATTGGGATATCTGGTCGGCATTTATGGGTTGGACCGAAGGGTCTGTTTCCATGCTGTACATCTCTATGACTCTATGACTATGACTTTTTGTAGCTGGATAAATATCCAATCCCTGGTATAAATGATTTATATACACAACGCTGGCAGGGGTGCTGTCCTTCATGAAGCTGGACATGAATCATTCGTACTTGCAATGGTAATTAGATGATTATTCCCAGTATATGAGACTGGCGTTTGGGGGATCATCAGCTTGTACAATTTTTCAGCAAACAATAGAGAACATTTTATAAGGTCTACCCCATGTAACCATTCATCTAGATGATGTGCTAATAACAGAGAAAACCAATAAGGAGCACTAAGAGAACTTGGACATAGTCTTTGGACTTTTCTCCCATGTGGACATACACCTCAGAAAGGAACAATGTCTATTCCAGGCACTGCAAGTGACCTACTCGAGCTTCAGAGTGGATAAGGCTGGGTTACATCCATCCGAAGGTAAAGAGAGGGCAGTCAAAGGTGCCCTGGTTCCCATATCTATACCAGAGTGTAGGTGTTTCCTTAGGCTGGTGAATTTTTACTGAGTGTCCTACATAATCCAACCTCTATCACCTTTGCATCAACTCTTAAAAAAGGGTCAGCCTTGGATATGGTCATGTAGCCAAGCCATAGCTTTCAGGGAAGTGGCGAAACAGCTAAGGTGTTGGCACACTATGATAGCAGGTGAAATCTGGTATTGACATGTGATGCCTCCCAGGTTGCTATCGGAGCAGTATTAGATCACAAGTGGCTTGATGAACACCCAATAGCACGTGTATTTAGGACTTTGGATAATGCAGAGTTTCAGTATGCCCAGATAGAGAAGGAAAGTTTGACTGAGACCTACTCCCCTTTGACTTTCAGACAATGCCATTTGCTTGAAGCAAGTGCAGAGTGTTTGCTGTGTATGCTGCTGGGGCATAGTGCAGTTAAGAGTCAGGGAGTGAATATGTTGCTGTACCAGGAAGCAGTACAGCAACATATTCACTCCCTGACTGAATACTGCTGACAGCCATGATAAGATTTTTGGCTTTGCATCTGCACTAAAAATCAAGACTGAAATACTGTGCACCTGTAGCTCCAGCTGAGGTAGTACGCTGAGGAGGCACCCTCTCCAATTTCTTGTTGCAAATTTTCAGTATCTAGTTTCTATTTGCCTATTGGTAGTTGGGAACCAAAGCTGCATATTAAGTAAGGTGAGATTAGGAAGTAACAGAGATGATAATGAGTTTAGATCCTCTTTAATAGGCCTCTTGCTACTCATTAGCAAGAATCTCATCTCAGCATCTGGGATTGTCTGGAAATTGTGATTTATTGATCCTGACTTTGTGAGAGTTCTTGCATGACTTCCCACATGATTCTCCCACACTTCCCATCATATCCCATGTCATCCCAGTCTGGGAATATTCTCCCTGCAGTCTCTATCCAGATTAGTTACCATAGACTTGAAAAGGGAAAATGTAACTTATTTCCATTTGGTGATGGAAAGGTAGAGAATGCAGCTGATGTAGTTCAACCAGATGTTGAAAAGTGTTTAATAAGTTGTCTCACAAGCTGCTTTTGAGTAAGATTCAGGTGGAATGCACATAAGGTTTGGGGCAGATGAGCTGAAGAGAGGTTGGATGTTGAGTCAGCTTTTGTCGGTGTTAGATGTAGAATATTTGGGAAATATGTTAATGACAGAGAGGTAAGAGATTTGGAAAACAGTGAGGGGGAATGTGAAGAACTCCAGGAAGTGACAGCAAATGAGGGTCCTGCCCAGAATGGTGACTGATACCATCTCCTGTGGGGAGTATGTGGTAATGTAATTGCGGAGAGAAAGCGGGAACTGGATTATAAACTTGAAGGAAAGGAACCGAATGTTTCAAGGACAGAGACACCCCAGATTTAAATACATGAAAATGTGACTGTGAACAGTTAAATCCAGAGAAAAGAACAATACGATTGTTTTAAAAACAGAGCGCAGGAATAAAGTGGAAGATGACGTTTATCTTAGCACCCAGATGGAGAACTAAAGTTGTTAATATGATGAATGTGATTTTTGAAGATGCATCATTTCACATTGCAGAAGTTCTTTCCACACAGATTTAACCGATATTTACATATAGATGTGACAATGTGTCAAAAAGAATTGCAGCTTGATTGAAATGTTATTGTTCTGCCTATCAGTTTATATTTTGTATCAAATTCACCATGCTGTTAACCATTGGATTTGAGTCCCAATCCGGAGACTTGGTTAGATAACCCGATGTAATACTGGCGGAATGCTGCCCTGTTGGGATGTGCTGTCTTTTAGTTGCGAGATTAAGCCAATCTTCCGTCTCAAGCGAAGGGCAGCATGGTGGCACAGTGGTTAGCACTGCTGCCTCACAGCACTAATAGCCTGGGTTTGATTCCACCCTCAGGGACTGTCTGTGTGCAGTTTGCACATTCTCTTCATGTCTGCGTGGGTTTCCTCCCACAGTCCAAAGATATGCAGGTTAGGTGGATCAGTTATGCCCATAGTATCCAGGGGTGTGCAGGTTAGGTGGGTTATCCATGGGAAATGCGGGGTGGGGGGTGGGGGGTCTAGGTGGAATGCTATCTGGAGGGTCAATGTGGACAAGATGGGTTGCATGGTTAGTTTCTACACTGTAGGGATTCTATGAATGTAATGATCCCACTGTGCACTTTCAAAGAGAGCTGGAAAGGTCACCACAAAGTCTATGGAATAGTCTTGGGTAGGACGAAGCTAATATTACACAGTTGAATGAACAACAGCTAGGCAGCGATTGTGTTTGGATTGCAAAAGTGTTGTGCTGGAGGTTTGTAGAGGTGGTTATAGGATTCAAGTTTGGGGAAGGCGATGCAAGGGGGAAAGATGCCCAGGACATATGGGACCCAAGGAGACATTGTGGTACCTGGAGACAATGAAGGAATTTCTGGTTCCAGCTCCTATTGTAGGAAAACTGCAAGAGCTTCACCACTCACAGCTCGGGTTAAAACAGTGGAACTCCTTCAGATCTTAGAGCAAGTCAGTGGGTGTTCCAGCTTCTGAGCAGATTTATATTGTAACCTGGAGGAGGACAGGACTGAGGTAGGGAGCCAGGTAACTTGCTGAGACTTTCTATATGTGAACTTTGACACTCAAGCTGACACTTGGCTGAATGCTCTCCAACAACTGGTCACATTTCTGTTCCTTTACTCAATCAGAAACTCAATATTGCACAGATTTGCACAATCATTGAATTCATCACCTGTTGCTCTTATTTAATTAAATTCTTACGTCTCCCGAGCACACAGGAGAGGCTGGGGAAATCTCGCAAAGGATTCATTCGCTGCACATCTTGCAAATAATGAGACCAATATGTTAGTCACTGATACCGTTAATTAGTTTCTAAATTATATCGCTCAGTGTTAAGCAATTTATAACAGCTGCAACTGTGGAGGGCCATTAACGCACAGACTGGTCCCTACTGTGAGGTATAACTCATCCCTGGTGCAGTCTGGAGGCTAAGTGCTGTCTCAGACGGGGTTGGAAGGGCTGAACTTCATATTTCTTTATTTTTCAAATTTATTCCTATGATTCTGTGATTCCTATGATGGCACAAAGGTCTTTATTGCTGGACTTCTTATTTCCTTATATTTCCTATTCTTTTCCTAAAAATTTGTACTTATGAATCTGCATCTAGGTACATTTGTACCTAACATAGCACCATAAGTGGCGATTTGTAAACTTCTCACTGTAGTCATGTGTGTACGTGTGACAATAAACCTAATTTTCATTCTTAATCTGAAATGAGAGCAGCTATCAACACTGTACAATTATACCTCCTCCTCCGTGCTCCTCTTTACACAACAGGTGGCAAGAACCCTTATAATTATAAAATCCCTATGGTGTGGAAGCAGGTCATTTGGCCCATTGAGCTTCCAAAGAGTATCATGCCCATATCCACTGAAAGAATGTAGGGGAACCTCGATTATCCGAATGAGATGGGCAGGCACTACTTCGTTCGGATAGTCGAGTATTCGGTTAATTGATTAAATGCCTTTCCTCTGGGGCTCGGAGTTTTTAAAGTCTGCTCATCATTCAGTAGACTGCAGCAGCACACAGCACGCGTGCCCCCGCCCCCAGAACCACACCCATGCCCCCAACCCCAACCCCATCCAACACCGCTCTCCCACCCAACCCCCACCACAAACCCCG
>NC_057732.1:1411101-1420648 GCF_004010195.1 Chiloscyllium plagiosum | reverse complement strand
CCCCCCCGCCCCCACTCCCGTCCAACACTGCCTCCGTCCCAAACCCAGTCCAACACCACTTCCATCACCGCCCCCCACCCCAACCCCATCCAACACCGCTCTCCCACCGAAACCACCCTCCCCCAAACCTGTACACACATGTCCTTTCTCCGGGGCAGCTGGACTGGACACCAACAACAAGACTGCTACACACACACACAAACACACAGACACCTTTTGACTGCAGCTTCCACCTTTGCCCTGTACAGGACAGATTACCTGGGGAAGGGGGGTTTAGGGTATACGCCTGTGTAGAACTCCAGGGAGAATGTGGGGAGAGAGAGAGGGCGGGAGGTCAGTCATTTGGGGACGGTGCCTGTTTAATCACTGTAAACAAAAGACGCGATCACTGTTGGAAACGTGTCTTTGATGTAATGTTTCTATCGGGACCTTGAGATCTCCTTCGGATAATCTGATTTTCGGATAATTGGTATTCGGATAATCGAAGTTCCGCTGTATTTTTCTGTTAAAAACTTCTGTTGTCACTAAGCATACGTCAGTAAATGTGACAGGTTAGGTAGAAAGAGCAGTTAATAAAGCAGCAATATTCGTGACTCTATTACTAGGGGCATAGGGCACGGTAGCAAGGAAGGCGATGTGTAAAACACTTGTTAGAACTCAGCCAAAGTATTGTGAACAGTTCTGGGCACAACACTTTAGGAAGGAGGTGAATGCTTTGGAGAGAGTAAAGGAGATGTTAACAAGAGTGTTCCAGGATTGAGAAACTTCAATAATGAGGATAGATTTAAGAAGGTGAGCTTATTAACCTTGGAGAAAAGAAGGGTAAGAAAAGAATCACAAATCCCTATAGTAAGGAGGCAGGCCATTCATCCCATCGAGTCCACACCAATCCTCTGAAGAACATCCCACCCAAACCCACCTCCCTATCCTATCCCTGTAACTCTACATTTCCCATGGCTAATTCACCTAACCTGCACTATTGGCAAATTAGATTAGATTAGATTAGATTAGATTAGATTAGATTCCTTACAGTGTGGAAACAGGCCCTTTGACCCAACAAGTCCACACCGAAGAGTACCCACCCAGACTCATTTCCCTACGTTTACCCCAACTAATGCACCTAACACAATGGGCAAATTAACATGGCCAATTCACCTAACCTGCACATCTTTGGACTTTTGCTATCTGCAAGTTGAGAGTTATTAATATTAGCACGGCCAATCCACCTAACCTGCACATCTCTGGGAGGAAGCCCACGCAGATATAGGGAGAACGTGCAAACACCACACAGACAGTCACCCAAGGGTGAAATTGAACTTTGGTTTGTGGTGCTGTGAGGCAGCAGTGTTAACCATTGAGCCACTGTGCCACCCCTCAGAAGCTTTGAAGTTTTGAAGAGGGATCATTGAACCTGAAACGTTAATTCTGCTTTCTCTCCACAGATATTGCCAGACCTTCTGAGCTCTTCCAGCAATTTATAATTTGTTGCTGATTTCCAGAATCTGCAGTTTTCTGGGTTTTATTTATGAGTTTAAGTCTGAAGTTGAAAGTTAATTACTGTCTCCAGGAACTTGTACTCCTTATTAAAGTGTGAACCAGCAGAGCTGAGTGTAATTCTTTGACTCCAATTAAAACGTGGAAGTAACTTTATCAAAGAGGATATTTGATTTGTTGAACATCCATCTGGGAGTAGATTGCTTGTTAACCCCTTCATCCACATTAAGTACCAAATCACAAGGACCAGTTCATGATGTTTTTTAATTCTTTCACAGGATGTAGATATTAATGGTTTGGCCAGCATTTATAACCCAAGGGTATTGAGGGAGGTTTCCTTCCCCAAAGGGCACTGATGAACTAATTATGTTTTTCCTGATAATTGACAACGGTCTACTGGTCTTCATTAGACCCTTAGTTCCAGATTTTTGTTGAATTCAATACCACCATTATGCTGGGATTTGAATGCAGGTCTCAGAACCCGAGTCCTTAGATTAATAGTCTGGTAATAGTGCCACTAGGCCACCGACGTTGGCCAAAACTCTGTCCTCATGTAATTGGTGTCTTGATATCTGTTTTGTTTTTATTGGGCCTCTGCGATGCAGCTTGCTGGATATTCTAAAAATTAAAATTTAGATTACCTACAGTGTGGAAACAGGCCATTTGGCCCAACAAGCCCCAACTCTCTGAAGTGTAACCCACCCAGACCCATTCCCCAACCCTGTATTTACCCCTGACTAATACACCTAACACTACAGGCAATTTAGCATGGCCAATTCACCTGGCTTGCACATTGTTGTATTGTGGGAGCAAACTTGTGCACACACAGAGAGAATGTGCAAATTCCATGCAGCAGTTGCCCAAGGCGGGAACTGAACCCAGGTCCCTGGTGCTGTGAGGCAACAGTGCTAACCACTGAGCCACTGTGCTGCCAAAGAAGCAGTGTTAAAGCTGTGAAGTGTTGTTAAGACAAGTAGACAGGTGTCAGGGATCACAGTATAGAACTGTGCATCCATACGACACAGAAAAAGGCCACTTGGTCCATTGGTCTTGTCCTGGCTCTTTGAAAGAGCTATACTGGGAACAAGTGTAAAATGATTGAGCTTCTCAATCTCCGGTGAGTGTAGATTAAGCTGAGAGAGCACCTACAGCTGAGGTCTGGGCAACCGCTAGACTGATAATATGAGGGTAATCTTCTAGATAATCCCAAATTCCTGTTTGTCAACAGAGATTAATGCAGACAATGAAACTTGCTCCAAATTTCAGAAAACGTTGCAGGTTTTTAGTATTCCTTCCTGAGAGACTAATTTCAATCTCTGGGTTAAGGTTAGGGTTAGGGCTAGTGGGGCTCTATGAAATCTTAGGAAAACTATTGGCTGTTTCTTATCAAAGAAACTGTTGCATTCTAAAAACAATTTGTTGCATTCTTTGGGATAGTACTATGTTGATCTTTCTCCATTTGTTCTGCTAAGCCAAAGTCACAGAATCACAGAGGAGGAGGTGATGGCCTAATTGGGCTGTTAATCCAGAGACACAGGTAATGCTCTGGGAATCCAGGTTGAAATCCTGCCAATGCACATGGAGGAATTTGAATTCAATTCCGTACCAATGTCATCTAGAAGTTTGCTGACAACACCGTGGTAGGACGGATATCAACAATGATGAGTCAGCAATAGGAAGGAGATAGAGGGCTTGGCATCATGGTGTAATTATAACAATCTCGCTCTCAATGTCAGCAATGATGCGAGGGTCAAAAATACACAACAAAGCCTCTTCTTCCTCAGGCGGCTAAGGAAATTCAGCATGTCCATTCGGACCCTCATCAACGTTTGCAGATGCTGGGTAGAAAGCGTTTTATTGGGTGCATAATGGCCTGGGATGGCAACTGCTCTGTCTAGGAATGTAAGAAAGTATAAAGCATTGTGTGCACTGTCCAGACCATCACGGAAACCAACCTCCCATCCATGGACCCCATTTACACTTCTTGTTGCAGCAGAAAGGCTGTCAACATCATCAAAGACCCCTCTCACCCTGGTAATGCTCTCTTCCACCTTCTTCCATCAGGCAGAAGATAGAGAAGCTTGAACACTTGCACCAACAGATTCGAGAACAGCTTCTTCCCTGCGTTATTGGATTGCTGAATTGACCTCTCTGACTTCAAATAATGTTGAACTTGTTAATGTTGATCTTGCTTTGTGCAGCTGTAACTTGTATGCCTCGCTCTGTCTAAAGTTAAAAATCACACAACACCAGGTTATAGTCCAACAGGTTTAATTGGAAGCACTAGCTTTCGGAGTGCCACTCCATCAGGTGGTTATGGAGTACACAATTGTAAGACGCAGTATTTATAGCAAAAGTTTACAGTGTGATGTAACTGAAATTGTACATTGAAATGTATAATATCTGTATGTCCTTGTTTGCTATGATCTGCTTGCAAAACAAAGTTTCTCACTGTATGTAGGTATATGTAACTGCAATATATCAAATATATATATTGTATATACACACATATATATATATATATACGATATATCAAATCAAATCAATAAAATTCTGGGATAAGAGTCTGATGATGACCAGGAATCCGTTGTTGATTGTCAGAAAAACCCATCTAATTCACTAATAGCCCTGTACCAGTTATCTGAATGAGCACCATGACTGCGGAACACCGCTAGTGACGGCACTCCATGAAGAAACTTTGCCATCAACTACTACCCTCTGTCTATTTAAATAGTCATCATAATGCTTTCTTGAATACCTTAAATGATATCAGATGGTGGCCTAATGGTAGTGTTATTGCATGATTAATCCAGAAGACCTTGTTTAATATTCCAGGCATTTCCTGATGAAGGGCACCTGCCCGAAACATCGATTTTCCTGCTCCTCGGATGCTGCTTGACTTGCTGTGCTTTTCCAGCTCCACTCTAATCTTGACTCTAATATTACAGGGAGTCAGGTTCAAATCCTCCCATTGCAAATAGTTGAACTTAAATGCAATTTAAAAAGACATCTGGAACTGAGAGTCTAATGATGACCATGAAACCAATGTAGATTATCAGGAGATCCATCTGATTCACTAATGTCCTTTGGGGAGGGAAATGTGTTGTCCTTATCTGGTCTGGTCTACATGTGACTCCATACTCACTGCAACGTGGACGACTCCTAGTTGCTCTCTGCAGCAATTGGGATGGGCAATAAATGCTGGTCGATGGATGAATGAAAAAAATTGAAGGCAGTGTATTCCAAACACAAACAATTAATTTCTTTTTCCCACATTGAATTTGCTTCTTTTGCAAATTAGTTTCAATCTGTGACCTCTGCTTCTCATTTCAAAGAAAGCCTGGTTTTTGCTCAGTGTGCATGTTAACCTTCCTCAAGCAGTTCTCAAACATGTTGCTTAAAGGCTAATTGGATGCAATGTGATTCTTTTTTTTATTTTTCGTTAATAATTTACAAATAATGGCCACTATAAAGTCAACTCTTTACGTTACAGCCCACTTTGAAACTACTTCCTGAAGATAATGACTGTGTTATGGGGCAGTGTTTCACTCACATAGTTGCTCTGTGGGGTTTCTAATGCCGTTGTGCGTTTATTTCCATGACACATCAGGAGGTCAATGGTTCAAGTTTTAGTCCTGAGGTTTGAGCGTACACCATAGTACTGAAGGACTGCTGCATTCCTGAAAGCTCTCTTTTTTGTGAATGAGATGACAAACCAAGGCTCTTGGTGTGCTGACATGTGGATGTACAAATGAATTGCACCTTAAGTGAATGCAGATGTTGGCCTGTAGTTGCACCGTCATGTACACCAGGCAATGTTGAATTGTTAGCTCATTTCCAGCCTTTCTAATTGGCTCAACAGGCGATAAGGCTGTCCTTAAATCAGGTGGGCGTGTTACAACATAGAGTCCACATTGTCTAAATTTTGAAATGGCAAGAATGTGAGAAATAGACGAGCGATATCGATCGATGTAAACTTTAAGGTTTACATTAAACCTCAAATGATGGTCTCTACACTGAATTTTACAAACAGTTGACATGCAATGGATTCAAGGAATATACCTGTCTCTGTGCAGTATATTTCATGGTGCAGAATGCCTCACAACGAAAAAAGTATTTTCAAAGTGTGGCTAGTGTTGGATCCCATTGGAATGCAGCTAAATCCTGCAAACAGTCATGTGAATGACCTATATCCTGTTTTAATTATCGTGTTTGAAGAATAAAGAACAAACCAGGAAACTCCATCCATCCATCTTTGAACAGAAGCGTCTATATCTGATGATTATTGACTCTTGGTTTAATATCTGATTTGGCACCTCCGGTAATGCAGCATTTTGTTATACCGTACTGGGTTATGTGTTCATCTCTTAAGAGTGGAGTTTGGAGGGAGTGTCTGATTACGAGATATAAGCATTGCCACAGAGTTAAGCTGCCAAACTAAGAGGGAAATAGAATTGCTACCAAAGTGACTCTGAACCGCAGTAATGCCTAACGGGTTGGAGACCGTAATCTTTCTTTACGTTTGTCCGTACAAAGTATACCTCTGTTGTTTTTATTTCATGAAGCAGCTTGACGGTTTTACCTGACACTGAACAAGATTTGATAGTGCCAATAAAAATCTGAGATTCTCCTTCAATGTGTATTCGTGAAAAAACCACACAGGCCTTTGAAATCATATCATCTAAAATAAATGTGATGTTGAAAAGGCTAATGATTTTTTCTTTGACTTCCTACCAATAGAATCCAGATCTCCCGCTGTTAATCTAAGGTGCAGCTATGGATATAAAACTTGTTATTGAAATGTCAATGTCCCAGGAGCTTGTTAGCATTCAGAAGCGATTCTCCACAATCGTATTTGCAGGAAAGTCATTTTCAGTGGTGCTGCAGGGAGATGCTATAATCCACCTACACACTGCGCTGATATGAATTGAGTAATGAGATGAGAAAGCTCTTGGAATTTTATTGTGAACCATATTCTTGAATAGCACATAGGTCTCCAGTCAGAGAGGTTGAAGTCAATGGAATAGCTGGTCAAACACATGGGGGCATGTCATTCAGACTCTCCAGTCTGTTCCACCATTCAAAAAGATAATGACGAGTCTGTTCACGGTCTCAGCTGGTACCCATCTCCCATTATCCTGGACTCCCTTGTCTATCAAAAGACCCCGTCAAAGGCTGATATCCCATCCCTTTACTGACATGGGGAAAGTCCTTGACACTGATCCAGCTTCCTGAGATCCAGCTGTCAGAGTGTCAGAATGTCAGACATTCCTCTTTTTATCTGTCAGACAGGGCTCCTTGATTGAATCAGATTGACAACCCCAATCAGGGAACTCATATTCTATGAGATCCACTCAACTAACCTTGTTACAATCACTATACCAGCCATCACTACTTTCTAAGTATCGCCAACAAGCCTCTGAGAGAAATAAACGTCTAATCACTGTCTTGAAAAGGAGACCCCTTATTCTTAAACTACATCTGCCATTTTTACTTCCCCTGAATCAGAAGGCGGCTGAGAGTCATCAAAGTGGAGTTCTGGGAGACATCGCCATAGTTATCAGGAGGCCTCCACAAGAAACACTCAGTGATATAACAAAGAAGGACAGCAAATCAAAGGGGGTTAGGGGGCAGCCGGGAAGGTAAATTTGAATATAAAATGCTTACTTCGTGAATTGGCAGAGCGAAGGCTGAACAGGAGCGGAAGCAGACGAGGGGAGTGCTGGGTAAGTGAACTAATATATTCGGGCAGCAGGCAAACCCGAAACACTACACAAGTCATGTCACATACCTGACCTCCTTCTCGAAAGAAAAAAAAAGACTCTGTGTGGAGGGTTAGTAAGGTAAGGTTATTTTAATCTCTTTTGGCAATTTAGAGCATAGGGGATGGAAGTTAGGGCTGATGCATGCTCCTTTTGGAGGATGTGGGAGGTAAGGGTTACCACTAGTGTCCCTGCTGACTTCACCTGCGAGACATGCACCCAACTCCAGCTGTTCACAGACCGTGTTGGGGAACTGGAGCGGGAGCTGGCTGAACTTTGGATCATTTGGGCGGCTGGAGGGGTGATAGAGAAGAGTTATATGGGTAGTCACACCTAACTTATAGGATAAAGGTAGCTGGGTGACTATCTGGAGAGGGAAAGGGAATAGGCAGACAGTGCAGGGATCCCCTGTGGCCAATCCCCTCAATAATAAGTAAATACTGCTTTGGATATAGTTAGAAAGGGAATAGGCAGACAGTGCAGGGATCCCTGTGGCCGATCCCCTCAATAATAAGTAAACTGTTTTGGATACTGTTGGGGGGTGGGGGAAACGACCTACCAGGGGAGAGCCACAGCAGCCAGGCTTCTGGCACTGAGCCTGGCTCTGTGGCTCAGTGGGGAAGGGGTCTGAAAAGGAGAATGATAGTGATTACAGGAATAGGCAGGAGATTCTGTGATCGTGAACATGACTCCTAGATGGTGTGTTGCTTCCCTGGTGCCAGGGTCAGGGATGTCACATCATTGATGGGGAAGGTGAACAGCCAAAAGTCAAGGTACACATTGGTACCCATGATATAGCTAAGAAAGGGGATGAGGACCTGAAAAGTAAATATAGGGAGGTAGGTTGGAAGCTAAAAGGCAGGAAGAGCAGCGTAGTAATCTCAGGATTGTTACCAGTGCCACAAGCCAGTGAGGCTAGGAACAGAGAGAGAGTGCGACTGAATACGTGGCTGCAGAGTTGGTGTAGGAGGGAGGGCTTCAGATATGTAGATCATTTAGATACCTTCCGGGGAAAGTGGGACCTGTATATGGGACCAGATGGATTGCATCTGAACTGGAGTGATGCAAATATCCTGGGCGGGAGATTTGCGAAACCTCTTTGGGAAGATTTAAACAAGTTTGGCAGGGGCATGGGAACTGGAGCTACGGATCAGAGAATGGAGTAGCTGGAAAACAAGCAGATACAGTGTGCAGAGAGTCTGTGAGGGAGGATAGACAATTGATAGGCAAAGGTGTAGTCAGTGTGATGGGTTGAAGTGTGTCTATTTCAACGCAACAAGTGTTGGGAATAAGGGTGATGAACATAGAGCATGGATCAGCACTTGGAGCTACAATGTTGTGGCCATTATGGAGACTTGGATATCACAGGGGTAGGAATGGTTGTTGGATGTTCCGGGGTTTAGATGTTTCAAAAGGAATAGGGAGGGAGGTAAAAGAGGTGGGCGAGTGGCATTGCTAATCATAGTGACAGAAAGAAAGGTCATCGAGGACGGTTTGTCCACAGACTCAGTATGGATGGAAGTCAGAAACAGGAAAGGAACAGTCACTTTATTGTGAGTTTTGTAGACATATCCTAACAGCAACAGAGACACAGAGGAGCAGATTGGAATGCAGATTTTGGAAAGGTGCCGAAATAAAAGAGTTATTATCATGGTTGACTTTAGCTTCCCTAATATAGATTGGAACCTCCTTAGTGCAAATAGTTTGGATGGAGCAGATTTTGTCAGGTGTTGTTGTGGTTCTGTTCGCCGAGCTGGAAGTTTTTGTTGCAAACATTTCGTCCCCTGGCTAGGTGACATCATCAGTGTTTGGGAGCCTCCTGCGAAGCGCTTCTTTGATGTTTCCTCCAGCATTTATAGTGCTCTGTCCCTGCCGCTTCCGGTTGTCAGTTTCAGCTGTCCGCTGTAGTGGTTGTACGTTTTTGGAACTGGTCCTCCTGGGAGCAGATGGGGCGGAGATGAAGGAATTGGGAGAATGGGATGGCTTTTTTATAGAGGGCAGGGTGGGAGGAGGTGTAGTCCAGATAGCTGTGGGAGTCGGTCGGTTTGTAGTAGATGCCTGCAAAGCCCCAGCTATGCCTGCCTCTTCGTAGGATATGTGGAACAGTCCATCTTCCGCAACTACACTGGCCCCACCCCCGACCTTTTCCTCTGCTACATCGATGACTGTATCGGCGCCGCCTCGTGCTCCCACGAGGAGGTTGAACAGTTCATCCACTTCACCAACACCTTCCACCCCGACCTCAAATTCACCTGGACCGTCTCAGACTCCTCCCTCCCCTTCCTAGACCT
>NC_057732.1:1404470-1410320 GCF_004010195.1 Chiloscyllium plagiosum | reverse complement strand
CGCTCCCACCCCCTCTCCGGCCTTTCACCCTCACCCTAACCTCTTTCCACCTATCGCATTTCCGATGCCCCTCCCCCAAGTCCCTCCTCCCTACCTTTTATCTTAGCCTGCTGGACAAACTTTCCTCATTCCTGAAGAAGGGCTTATGCCCGAAACGTCAATTCTCCTGTTCCCTGGATGCTGCCTGAGCTGCTGTGCTTTTCCAGCAACACATTTTCAGGTCTGATCTCCAGCATCTGCAGACCTCACTTTCTCCTCAATATATAGATAGGCCAACTAGAGGGGAGCCTTATTGGATTTGCTGCTTGGCAACGAACCAGGTCAGGTGGGAGAGCATTTTGGTGATAGTGATGACAACTCCTTGACCTTTACTATAGTCATGAAGAGGGATAGGAACAGATAGAGTAGGAAAGTATTTAATTGGGGGAGAGGGAATTACAATGCTATTCGGCAGGAACTGTGGAACATAAATTGGGAGCAAATATCCTCACGACAGAAATATGGAGGTTTTTTTTTAGGGAGCACTTGCTTCAAGTGTGGGATAGGTTTCTCCCACTCAGGTAAGGTAGGGATGATAGGGCGAAGGAACCTTGGATGACAAGAGATGTCATCTAGTCAAGAGGAAGAAGGAAGTTTATTTAAGTTTGAGGAGGCTCAGACAGGGCTCCAGAGGGTTACAAGGTTGCCAGGAAGGAATTGATGAATGGACTTAGGAGAGCTAGAAGGGGGCATGAAAAAGCCTTGGTGGGTAGGATTAGGGAAAACTGTAAGGCATTCTATTGTTATGTGTGGAACAAGAGGATGGCCAGAGTGAGGGTAGAGCCGATCAGGGATAGTGGAGGGAACGTATGCCTGGAGTCAGAGGAGGTAGGTCCTTAATGCATACTTTTCTTCAGTAATCACTCGTGAGAGGGACCTTGATGTTTATGAAGACAACGTGAAACAGGCTGATATACTCGAACAAAATGATGTTAAGAATGAGAATATGCTGGAAATTTTGAAAAACATGAGGTTAGATAAGTCCCCTGGGCCAGATGGAATATGCCCAAGGATATTAGTGGAAGCAAGGGAAGAGATTGCTGCACCTTTGGCAATGATCTTTCTGTCCTCACTGTCTGCTGGAATAGTACCAGATGATTGGAGAATGGCAAACATTAATCCCTTGTTCAAGAAAAAGAATTGGGAGAACATTGGAATTGCAGACCAGTCTTAAGCTAATGATGGGCACAGTATTGGAGAAGAGTCTGAGAGACAGGATTTATGATTACTTGGAAAACCATAGTTTGATTAAAAATAGTCAGCATGGCTTTGTGAGGGGCAGGTCATGCCTCACAAGTCTTATTGAATTCTTTGAGGATGTGACAAAACACATTGATAAAGGTCGAGCAATGGATGTGGTGTACATGGATTTTAGGAAGGTGTTGATCAGGTTCCCCATGGTAGACTCATTCAGAAATTAAGGAGGTATGGGATACAGTGAAATTTGTCTGTCTGGACAGAGAATTGGTTGGCCCATAGAAGACAGATGGTAGTAGTAAATGGAAAGTATTCAGCCTGGAGTTCGGTGTCCAGTGGTGTTCCGCAGGGATTTGTTCTGTGACCTCTGCTCTTTGTGATTTTTATAAATGACTTGGATGAGGAAGTGCAAGGGTGGGGTAGAAGGATTGCTGATGACACAAAGGTGATGGAGTTACGGATAGTGTGGAGGGCTGTTGTAGCTTGCAAGGGGACATTGACAGGACTCCTGAAGAAGGGCTTATGCCCGAAACGTCGATTCTCCTGTTCCCTGGATGCTGCCTGACCTGCTGCGCTTTTCCAGCAACACATTTTCAGCTCTGATCTCCAGCATCTGCAGACCTCACTTTCTCCTCCGACATTGACAGGATGCAGAGCTGGTCTGAGAAGTGGCAGATGAAGTTCAACCTGGAAAAGTGTGAAGTGATTCGTTTTGGAAGGTGAAATTTGAATGCAGATTACAGGGTTAAAGGCAAGATTCTTGGCAGTGTGGAGGAACAGAGGAATCTTGGGGTCCATGTCGATAGATCCCTCAGATTGTTAAGAAGGCATATGGTGTGTTAGCTTTCATTAGCAGGGTGATTGAGTTTAAGAGCCGCAAGGCTCTATAGAGCTCTGTTGGACCACACTTGGAATATTGTGTTCAGTTCTGGTTGTCTCATTATAGGAAGGATATGGAAGCTTTAGAGAGGGTGCAGAGGAGATTTACTAGGATGCTGCCTGGACTGGAGGGCACGTCTTAAGAAGAAAGGTTGAGGGAGCTAGGGTTTTTCTCAATGGAGTGAAGAAGAATGAGAGGTGACTTGGTAGAAGTGTACAAGGTGATGAGAGGCATAGATAGAGTGGATAGCCACATTTTTTTTCCCCAAGGTGAAATGGCTATCAGGAGGGGTCATAATTTTAAGGTGATTGGAGGAAGGGTTAAGGGAGATGTTCTTTACACAGAAAGTGGAACGCAATGCAATAGTAGTAGAGTCAGATACTTTAGGGACATGGAAGCGACTGTTGGACAGGAACATGGATGATAGTTAGTTTGATCTTAGAGTAGAATAAAAGGTCAGTACAACATCAAAGGCCAAAGGGCCTGTACTGTGCTGTACTGTTCTATGTTCTATGTAAAGGAAGCATCCACCCCACCCATCCCTAGTTGCCCCTTGAGAAATTGGTTGTGAGCTGCCTTCTTTTACCGCTGCAGTCCATGTGCTATAGGTAGACCCACAGTGCCCTTAGGGAAGGAGTTCCAGGATTCCAAATACATTAAAGGAATGGTGACACATTGTCTGAGCCAGGATAGTGAGTGGTTTGGAAGAGAACTTGGAGAATGTGGAGAAATGTGCAGACAAGCTGAGCATGAGTGAGCATTCTGACAGTGAGTGAAGAGCCCAGAAATACAGTCTGGTCCAGTCCATCAGCTTGGTGTATGTCCCTGAGCTCAGTGTCCTTCCTGTAACATTGCAATGAGAATTATCGTGGCAGCCTAAGGTACAGCATTAAGGTGCAGAACTACTCTTTAAGTGAATTGGAGATGTGCCATGAGGATTCTTAGTAGCTGACACATTCAGAAGCCAATGTCTGTAGATGTAGGGTATGTGTGTGTATGTATGGCTGGTGCCCATGGAGTGTACACTTTGATGTTGGTGCCCAGTATCCACCACAGAAATCCTTCAGAGCTGAGACCACCAAGTGCATGCTCTGATTTTGAAGTTTTCTCGATATCAAGTTTGTTTGCCGGGTTTGGTAATATGTGAGCTTGAATATTAATAAGGCGACTTGTGACATTAACAAGACATTTAGCATGCATTATTCCCAATCAATCAGCATTTTTCTGCCATCTGATCAGAATCTCTCCATCACACTTGAGGAAAACATAAAACAGGGAGTGAGATGTTCTCCAGGTTGAGCTGGGCCATGCGGCACTTATCATCCAATTCTGCCACACAACTCACCCCATAGCTCATGTTAACAAATTTGAAGTGAAGGAAGTGTATAAAGCTATTGGGTGAGCATGTTCAGAAGACAGATGGGTGAGGGATGTAGGTTGGCAGACAAATGGATGAGGGTGTAAAATAGCAAGTAACTGGATGAGGGTGTAGGGTGGCAGGTAAGTGGGTGAGGGGCCAATGTGGTGAGGTTAGTATAATGGTATGTGGGTAAAGGTATGGAATGGATTGGGTATTCTGAGGTCAAGTGGGGAACATTGGTTGGGGCTGCATGAGATTGGGGGGTGTTGTCTTGGAGGAGGAGCTGGGTGAGGTTGAGGAGCTAACAGGGTATCAATGGGGCAAAGTCGGTAGGGAGGGGAGAAATCAGTTTCATAGTTAGCCAGGAGCTTGAGTAGGCTTTAATCCCTTTGCACCTTGCATGGGTAACTACTCAGATGAGTGAGTCAGAACTCTCAAAGTCAGAGTTGAAGTCCTTTTCAGAAGATTTCAGAAACTGGGTAATTGTCTGCCCAAATTTTAAAGCTGTTGGGCCAGACCTAGATGATCATGTGTTGGGATAATATTGCACTGACTGCCTGCCATCCAGAGGATGTAGGTCCATGAGGCAAATTGTGAAGTTGTCTATTTTAATGCCAAAAATAAAAAGAAATAAAAGCATTTTTGAATGATAAGGAATGGTTAATCGATTAACATCTAGATAAAACAAATGATTACAGTTTGTTTTCACTCTGTAGTTTAAGAGTAAAGAGATTTCATTGCAACTCTACAGGGCATTAGCGAGGTCACACCTTTGATACAGAAAACAGGTTTAGCCCTCTTACCAAAAGAAGGGACAGACTTGCCCTGGAAGGCAACGAGGGACAGAATGAAGATCGACTGGGCTAGTCCCTGGGATGAAGAGATTTTCCACAATGGAGAGACTGCGTAGGGGGCAATGTTGAGAAAATGTTTCCCCTGAGCTGCAGACTGTAGAACATGGTGGGATTAGGGACCTTGCACTAATACATGAGCAAGGAACAGGAGTAGATTATTCAGCCATTTGACTTTGCTCTGCCATCCAATAAGATCATGGCTGATGTGATTGTAATCTCATTCCCACCTACTTTCATCTCCTTGCTTAAGAGGAATCTATTTTATCTTGGCCTTCAAAATCATAGAATCCCTACAATGCGGAAGCAGGCTATTCAGCCCGTTGAGTCAACTCCAAACCTCCTAAAAGCATCCCGCTCTATAAGTGTGCATTTTTTATGGCCAATCCACGTAGCCTCTACATCTTTGGACTGTGGGAGGAAACTCACACAGACACAGGGAGAATGTACAACCTTCACACAAACAGTCACCCGAGACTGGAATCAGACCTGGGTCCCTGCCATTGAACGGTAGCAGAACTAACCACTGAGCCACTATGCCAACCCCATCCAAGGCTGGTGCTTCCATCGCCTTTTCTGAGAAAGAGTTTCAAAGACTGAGAGAAGAATATTCACCACATAGACTCATAGTGTCATAGAGATGTACAGCATGGAAACAGACCCTTCGGTCCAACCTGTCCATGCTGACCAGATATCCCAACCCAATCTAGTCCCACCTGCCAGCACCAGGCCCATATCCTTCTAAACCTTTCCTATTCATATACCCATCCAAATGCCTCTTAAATTTTGCAATTGTACCAGCCTCCACCACTTCCTCTGGAAGCTCATTGCATACACGTACCACCCTCTGCGTGAAGACATTGCCCCTTACGTCTCTTTTATATCTTTCCCCTCTCACCCTAAACCTATGCCCACTAGTTCTGGACTCCCCGACCCCAAGGAAAAGACTTTGTCTATTTATCCTATCCTTGCCCCTCATCATTTACTTAAATGTGGCACCACGTTAGCCAACCTCCAGTCTTCCGGCACCTCACTTGTGACTATTGATGATACAAATATCTCAGCAAGAGGCCCAGCAATCACTTCTCTAGCTTCCCACAGAGTTCTAGGGTACACCTCATTAGGTCCTGGGGATTTATCCACTTTTAATTGTTTCAAGACATCCAGCACTTCCTCCTCTGTAATCTGGATATTTTTCAAGATGTCACCATCTATTTCCCTACATTCTATATCTTCCATGCCCTTTTCCACAGTAAATACTGATGCAAAATACTCATTTAGTATCTCCCCCATTTTCTGCGGCTCCACACAAAGGTCGCCTTGCTGATCTTTGAGGGACCCTATTCCCTCCCTAGTTACCCTTTTGTCCTTAATATATTTGTAAAAAACCCTTTGGAGTCTCCTTAATTCTATTTGCCAAAGCTATCTCATGTCCCCTTTTTGCCCTCCTGATTTCCCTCTTAAGTATACTTCTATTGCCTTTATACTCTTCTAAGGATTCACTCGATCTATCCTGTCTATAC
>NC_057732.1:1376164-1404215 GCF_004010195.1 Chiloscyllium plagiosum | reverse complement strand
CAACACATTTTCAGCTCTGTCCTGCCTTATTTCCCAAGAGTAGGTCACGCTTTGCACCTTCTCTAGTAGGTACATCCACATACTGAATCAGAAAATTTTCTTGTACACACTTAACAAATTCCTCTCCATCTAAACCCTTAACACTATGGCAGTCCCAGTCTATGTTTGGAAAGTTAAAATCCCCTATGACAATCACCCTATTATTCTTACAGATAACTGAGATCTCTACAAATTTGTTTCTCAATTTCCCTCTGACTATTAGAGAATTTGTAATACAATCCCAATAAGATGATCATCCCTTTCTTATTTCTCAGTTCCACCCAAATAACTCCCCTGGATGTATTTCTGGGAATATCCTCCCTCAGTACAGCTATCCCTTATCAAAAACACTACTTCCCCCTCCTCTCTTGCCTTCCTTTTTATCCTTCCTATAGCATTTGTATCCTGGAGCATTAAGCTGCCAGTCCTGTCCATCCTTGAGCCACATTTCTGTAATTGCTATGATATCCCAGTCCCATGTTCCAAACCATGCCCTGAGTTCATCTGCCCTCCGTGTTAGGCCCCTTGCATTGAAATGAATGCAGTTTAATTTATCAGTCCAACCTTGTTCTCTGCTTTGTCCCTGCCTGCCCTGACTGTTTTACTCGCTTCTGTTCTCAACTGCACCAGTCTCGGATTGATCTATTTCCTCAGTATCTCTCTAAGTACCACCACCATCACACACCCACACACACACACACACTTTACTAGTTTAAATCCTCCCGAGCAGCTCTAGCAAATCTCCCTATCGGTATACTAGTCCCCTTCCAATTTAGGTGCAATCCGTCCTTCCTGTACAAGAGATCTCTTCTGGAATCTCTCCCCAGAAGAGATTCCAATGATCCAAAAATGTGAGTCCTTCTCCCATGCACCAGCTCCTCAGCCATGCATTTATCTGCTCTATCCTCCTATTCCTGCCCTCACTAGCTCGTAGCACCGGGAATAATCCAGATATTACTACTCTCGAGGACCTCCTTTTAAAATTTCTGCCTAACTCTCTGTAATCTTCCTTCAGAATCTTAACCTTTTCCCTTCCTATGTCTTTGGTTCCAATGTGGACAATGACCTCTTGCTGGCCTCTCTCCCCCTTCAGAACATGCTGCACCATCTCTGAGACATCCTTGACCCTGGCACCAGGGAAGCAATATACCATTCTGATTTTTCACTGCTGACCACAGAAACATCCGTCTGTACATCAGACAAGAGAGTCCGCTAACACAATTGATCTCTTAGAACTCGACATACTCCTCATTGCATTAGAGCCAGTCTCAATACCAGGAAATTGGCTGTGCGTGCGATGTTCCCCTGTGAATTGATCACCCCCTACATTTTCCAAAACTGCATACTTGTTGAAATGGGGATAGCCATCTGTGTTTAAAATGGGCAATGCCTGACTTTTAAACAGTGACCCCCTGTTCAATAAGTTCATGGTCATTCTGGCATCAATTTCCTGACCTTTCCTCTGATCCTTTGATTCTCTGCATAGCCAAAATTTTGGTTTTGAAGTTATCTTTCTCAGCCTTAGTTATATTCAAGACCAGAGCATCCACAACCCTCTGAGAATTCCAAAGATTCACAAGCATTTGGATGATAACATTTCCCCTCATCTCAGTCCTAAGTGTTTGAGCCCCCGATCCTGAGACTGCGTCCCAGGGTTCTCGATTCTAAGTTGAAACAAGCCCTCAGTGACTTGACCCTGTCTTGCCCCTTTCAGGATCTTGTATGCTTCACTGAGTTCACCTCTCATTTGCTCACCTCCAGGAAGGTTCCATTTCTCATCTTGAAGTGCTTTGTTCTCTTTCTATTGCTGTGATGGTTCTGCTTTTATCTCATTCTTTCACCTTGTTTGCTTGCTGCCAATATGGCAGGAGACAGGCCAAAGGCATGCTTCTGTCAACACCCAATACAAAGCAAGAAGGACATTATTTGGTCTGTGAGCCCCTTGCAATTAGAATGTGTTACTCACACAGCTAATAAGTATAAGTAAACGAAAAATCCCATTGTGCTCACCCACAGTGCTGCCCCAGCCAATTCACTGGGTGTTTTTGATCGATGAGTTGCCCAAACAAAGACAAGCTTTTCTGGTTAAATCAACCCCACAGTCAACTCCTGCTCATGCGCTTAATGTTTCACTCTCGGAGATTACAAGCACGCTTGCTGGGTTACAGAAGAAAATAAATTAACAGATCTCAGAGGATGAGATTTGTCAGACTATTGATCCTTTTCAGATGGTTAACTGGCAGAACTGAGGTGCATTATTACTTGAGAAATAGCCATGCAAGTCTCTCCTGACATTATCGATGAGCAGAGCTGCTGGCACAATAAGCACAGGAGAACATTGAGATCAATGGAGTGGATGCCTACTCTCAACAGATAGCTCTCCTCATCTGAGGTAGGAACTATTTTTGTCATTGGTGTACCGAAAGGTCAACCCTTGGCTCGACCATTCTGGTTCATGTATCGAGGAGAAAGTGAGGTCTGCAGATGCTGGAGATCAAAGTTGAAACTTTATTGCTGGAACAGCACAGCAGGTCAGGCAGGAGATTCGACGTTTCGGGCACAGGCCCTTCTTCAGGAATGAGCAGAGAGTGTTCAGCAGGAGAAGATAAAAGGTAGGGAGGAGGGACTTGGAGGAGGGGCGTTGGAAATGTGATAGGTGGAAAGAGGTCAAGGTAAGGGTGATAGGTCGGAGTAGGATGGAGGCGGAGAGGTCAAGAAGAAGACTACAGGTCAGGAAGGCAGTGCCGGGCTGGAGGGATTCGGCTGAGACAAGGTGGGGGGAGGGGGGATGAAGAAACTGGTGAAGTCCAAGTTCATCCCCTGCGGTTGGAGGGATCCCAGTCGGAAGATACAGACCCTTTTACAGACAAGTCAAGCAACAGCCTGACATAGGCATATTCACTGAATTTTACCTTACAGATATAATCCAGACAGCACCATCATCATCCCTGGATATGTCCTGTCCCAAAGGCAGGTGCGATCCAGCACAGGAGGCAGCTCAGTGCGATAGAGTCGGGTGTGGATCTGACAAGGGAGTCGCGGAGGGAGTGGTCTCTACGGAAAGCTGATAGGGGAGGGGAGGGAAATATATCCTTGGTGCTGGGTCTGTTTGGAGGTGGCGGAAGTGACGGCGGATGATGCGCTGTACATGGGGGTTGGTGGGGTGGTAGGTGGGGGCCAGTGGGGTTCTGTCCTGGTGGCGGTTGGTGGGGCGGGGCTCAAGGGCGGAGGAGCGGGAAGTGGAGGAGATGCGGTGGAGGGCACCGTCGACCACGTCGGGGGGGAAATTGCGGTCCTTGAAGAAGGAGGCCATCCGTGTTGTACGTATTTTGAACTGGTCTTCCTGGGAGCAGATGCGGCGGAGACGAAGGAATTGGGAGAATGGGATGGCGTTTTTACAGGGGGCAGGATGGGAGGAGGTGTAGTCCAAGTAGCTGTGGGAGTCGGTTGGTTTGTAGTAGATGTCCGTGTTGATTCGGTCGCCTGAGTTAGAAACAGAAAGGTCTAGGAAGGGGAGGGAGGAGTCCGAGAAACAGAAAGGTCTAGGAAGGGGTTCATGTATCGGGCAGAGTAACAAAACTTAGCTTGACAGGACATTCTTTTGTGTGTGATGGTGTTGAGTCAGATGTCATGATCCATCAATGACACAGGGACATTGGTTAGGTCATGTTTGGAATATTATGTGCAATTCTGGTCGCCGTCCTATAAGAAAGATGTTTTGAGACTTGAAAGGGCTCAAAAAGATTTACAAGGATGTTGCCAGGATTGGAGGGTTTAAGCTTGTAGGGAGAGGTTGGATAGGCTAGGGCTGTTTTCCCTGGAGCGTCGGAGGCTGAGGGGTGACCTCATAGAGGTTTATAAAATCATGAGGGGCATGGATAAATGGACAAAGCCTTGTCCCTGGGTTGGGGGAGTCCAGAACTAGGGGGCATAGGTTTAGGGTGAGAGGAGAAAGATTTAAAAGAGACCTAAAGGGGCAACTTTTTCACTCAGAGGGTGGTGCATGCATGGAATGAGCTGCCAGAGGAAGTGGTGGAGGCTGGCACAATTACAACAGTTAAAAGGCATCTGGATGGGTATATGAATAGGAAGGGTTTAGAGGGATAGGGACCAAGTGCTGGCAAATGGGACTAGATTAGTTAGGGTAACTGGTTTGCATGGATGAGTTGGACCAAAAGGTCGGCTTCCATGCTGTATATCTCTATGACTCTAGGACTAATTAATAATACTGCTGTAATGAATTTTTAGGGAGTAGTGAGCACAGAATGACAAAATTTTCCATTATGTTTGGAAAATGTAGCTCAGTCTGAAACAAGGGATGGCACGGTAGTTCAGTGGTTAGCACTGCATCCTCACAGGTTTGATCCCAGCCTCGGGATACTGTCTGTATGGAGTTTGCACATTCTCACTGTGTCTGCGTGGGTTTCCTCTGGGTGTTCCCATAATCCAAAGATGTGCAGGCCATGCTAAATTGCCCATAGTCTTAGGTGCATCAGAGGGAAATGTGTCTCGGTGGGTTCCTCTTCGGAGGGTCGGTGTGGACTGATTGGGCCGAAGGGCCTGTTTCCACACTGTAGTGAATCTAATCTAATATAAATCTAGACAAGGGAAATATGAGGAAGTGCTTGGTTGGAAGAATATACTAAAAGGTTTGACTATATATAGGAAATGGTTAGTATTCAAATAAGTAGTTTGTTTTCAATAAAACCATGGTATTGAAAAATTACACAGATGCATTTTAACTAAACAATGAGAAGTTTTCAACATGTCCATCTGCATGCACTTGTGAAACTACAAATTCTTCCTTTTTAATCCTTACTGACTTGGCCTAACTCCTATGGATCTATCTGAAATAGAGGCGGACTGCTGAGTTTCCTAGTCCTAATATAATGTCCTGTAACATCAAACCACTCAACTTTGAGGTGGATTCCTCCATTCTCTCTGATCATGCTCTGGGTGTTTGTAAGGCCTCGCCTGTGAGTGCACTGGACAATTTCTGCTCCTGTCCAATGTTTCTCCTTTTCGCTTTTGACCCCTGATCTAGCCTTTGAAATAGTTTTAACCTCTGACACATAAGAAGATGGTTGTGGAGGTGAGTCATCTCAGCTCCAGGATGTCTCGACATGAATTCCTCAGAGTAGTGCCTCAGACCCAAACACCTTGCCTACATCATAAGGTCAGAAGCAGGGATGTTCGTCAATCATTGTACAATGTTCAGCACCATTCATGACTCCTCAGCTATTGGAGTATTCCATGTGCAAATGCAGCAAGATCTAGACAATATCCAGGCTTAGGCTGAAAAGGTGAAATTAACATCCACCCCTCACAATTGTTGATTCATTTGACCACATTTCCTTGAATCCCATGGACTCTTTTGCTATTAGTCACTCATATGGGACCTTATCAAAAGTCTGGCTGAAGTCCCAATAGACTACATCAAAAGCATTGCTCTCAAGTACATGCCTGATCACCGCTTTGAAACTTCAGTCCATTTGGTCAGACATGACCTCCCCTTAACAAAACTCTGTTGACCATTCTTGATTAATCTCTGCCTTTCCAAATGCAGATTAATGTTGTCCCTCAGAATTGCTTCCAGTAGCTGCTCTGCCACTGATCTTAGTCTGATTCATCTGTACTTTCTTAGTTTATTCCTGCCTCTATCTTAAACAACAGTACAACACTGGCTATCTTCCAGCGCTCCGGTACCTCCCCCGTGGCTAGAGATAAATTGAAAATGTTTGTAAATGCCCCTGTTATTTCCTCACTTGCCTCACTCAACAATTTGGGACACATTTCAGCTGGACCTGCTGAATAATCTACTTTTAAAGCTTCCAGACGACTCAGAACCTCCTCTCTGTCTGTGCTAATTTCTTTAATTAAATCACAGACCTTCTCCCTAAGTTCTGGAGCCACATCTCACTGGTAAACACTGACACAAAGTAGTCATTTAGAACCATACCTACATCCTCTGGCTCCATGCACAAATTACCATTGTAGTCCTTAATGGGCCCTATTCTTTCCCTTGATATCTTTTTACCTCTAATGTGCCTGTAAAATAACTTAGGATTTTCCTTCATTATATCTGCTGTTATCCTTTCACATCCTTTTAGCTTATTGAATCTCATTTTTTAAGTTGTCTCTTGCACATTCTGTACTCCTTGCAGTTATTGTAACAGGTTCTCCAGGTAGATCTCATAGAATATGGGTTGCCTGATTGAGGCTGCTGATTTGGTCCCATCAGGGAGCCCTGGCTGACAGATAAGAACAGGAGTGTCAGACAAGCTGTTCATTTTGAGAGCTGACTTTGAGGGAGCTGGGTCACTGTCACGGATTCTCTAATGGTAATTAAAGGGTGACTTGTTAATGGGACACAGACTCTATTGGGCTAGTTTACTCCCCTAAGCCTTCTACTGTTTTATGCCCTTGGTATCTGCCATAAGTCTCCCTTTTTCCCAGAGTGCTTAGGAAGTGACCATAGAAATAGTAGATGGATTGACAATCAGCTTCCAGGATTCTTTATAGTCTGGAACCTGCTAGAAGATAGCTAATGTAATCCCATTATTTTGAAAGGGCGTTAGAGAGAAAACAGGGACATATAGACCAGTTAGTCTGGCATTGGTAGCGGGGAAGAGGCTAAAGTGCAGAAGACTGGAGAATAGCAAATGTTGCCCACTTGTTCAAGAAGGAAAGTAAATACAACCCTGGTAATTATAGACCAGTGAACCTTACTTTGGTTGTGGTTAAAGTGTTGGAAAAGATTATAAGAGATAGGATTTATAATCAGCCAGAGAGGAATAAGTTGATTAAGGATAGTCAACACAGTTTTGTGAAGGGTAGCCCATGCCTCACAAACCTCATTGAGTTCTTTGAGATGGTGACCAAACAGGTAGATGAGGGTGAAGTGGTTGATGTGGTGTATATGGATTTCAGTGAGGCATTTGATAAGGTTCCCCATGGTAGGCTATTGCACAAAATACGGAGGCATGGGATTGAGGGTGATTTGATGGTTTGGATCAGAAATTGGCTTGCTGAAAGAAGACAGAGGGTGGTTGTTGATGGGAAATGTTCATCCTGGAGTTCAGTTACTAGTGGTGTACCGCAAGGATTTGTTTTGGGTCCACTGCTGTTTGTCATTTTTATAAATGACCTGGATGAAGGTGTATAAGGATGGGTGAGTAAATTTGAGGATGACACTAGGGTCGGTGGAGTTGTGGATAGCACTGAAGGATGTTGTAGGTTACAGAGGGACATAAATAAGCTGCAGAGCTGGGCTGAAAGGGGCAACTGGAGTTTAATGTGGAAAAGTGTGAGGTGATTCACTTTGGAAGGAGTAAAAGGAGTACAGAGTACTGGGCTAATGATAAGATTCTTGATAGTGTAGAAGAGCAGAGAGATCTCGGTGTCCATGTACTTAGATACCTGAAAGTTGCCACCCAGATTGATAGGGTTGTTAAGAAGGCATACAGTGTGTTAGCTTTTATTAGTAGAGAAATTAAGTTTAGGATCCATGAAATCATGCTACAGCTGTACAAAGCCTTGGTGTGGCCGCACTTGGAGTATTGCATACAGTTCTGGTCGCATTCAGGAAGGATGTGGAAGCTTTGGAAAGGTTGCAGAGAAGATTTGCTAGGATGTTGCCTGGTATGGAGGGAAAGTCTTATGAGGAAAGGCTGAGGGATTCGAGGCTGTTTTTGCTGGAGAGAAGAAGGTTGAGAGGTGATTTAATTGAGACATATAAGATAATCAGAGGGTGAGAACCTTTATCCTCGGATAGTGATGAGGGCGTGTAGCTTTAAAAAGAGGGGTGATAGATTTAGAACAGATGCCAGAGGTATTTTCTTTACTCAGAGAGTAGTAAGGGCATGGAATGCACTGCCAGCAACAGTAGCAGACTCATCAAGTTTAAAGGTATTTAAATGGTCATTGGATAAACATATGGATGACAATAGGATAGATGGGCTTCAGATTGGTTCCACAGGTTGGCACAACATCGAGGGCCTGTACTGCACTTTAGTGTTCTATGTTCTATGTTCTATAAAGTCCATTATCAAGGATTTTTAGTAGAAAATTTAGAAAACAGTCTGCATGGATTAACAAAATGGAAATCATGCTTTTCAAATTTACTGGAATTCTTTGAGGATGTAACTAGTAGAGTTGATCAGGGAAGCCAGTGAATGTGGTCTATTTGGACTTTTAAAGGGCTGTTGACAAAGTCTCACATAAGAGATTAAAATGTAAAATTAAAGCACATGGGATTGGGGAAGAGTATTTTTATGGATAGAAAATTGGTCAGCAAACAGGAAACAAGGGTAGGAAGAAATATATCCTTTTCTGAATATCAGGCTGGGACTAGTGGGATACCATAGGGATCAGTAGTAGGACCTCAGCGGTTCACAAATTAAGTTAATAATTTAGATGAGGGAAGTAAAGGTAACATCTCAAATTTTTCAGATGTCACAAAACTATGTGGGAGGCTGAGCTGTGAGGAGGATGCAGAGATGTTGCAGGTGATTTGGACAGACTTTGTGAGTGGGAAAATGCATATCCTGTGCAGTATTATGTGGATAACTGTGTGACTATCAATTCTGTTAATAAAAATAGGAAGGGAGATTATTATTTGAATGGTTGTAACTTGACAGAGGACAATTTCTGTTCAACAAAATCTTGATGTCCTCGTGCACCAGGTGCTGAAAATAAGCGCGCAGGTGCAGCACAAAGAAGACAAGCTATGCGTTGGTCTTCATACCGTGAGGTTTTGAGTACAAGAGCAGTGATGTCTTGCTGAAATTATACAGTTCATTGGGAAGGCCACACCTGGAATATGTGTGCAGTTTTGATCTCCTGATCTGAGGATGGATGTTCTTGCTATTGAGTGAAGGTTTATCAAATTGATTCCTGGGATGGCAGGGCTGACATACAAGGAGAGGTTGGGTCAGTTAGAATTGTATTCACTGGAGTTCAGGAGAATGAGGGGGAATCTCATGGAAATCGACCAGGCCTCGACAAATTACGTGCAGGAAGGATGTTCCTGATGGTGGGGGAGTCCGGAACCAGAGGTCATAGTTTAAGGATAAGGGGTAAACCTTTTACGACTGAGATGAAGAGAAATTTCTTCACATAGAGAGTGGTGGGCCTGTGGAATTCGCTGCCAGAGAAAATGGTTGAGCTCAAAACATGTCTTGTTTTCAAGAAGGAGTTAGATATAACTTTTGTGGCCAAAGGGGTCAAGGGTTATGGGTCAGGGGGTGGTTAGGGTATTAAACTTGATGATCAGCCATGATCATATTGAAAGGTGGGATGGGTTTGAGAGGACGAATATCCTACTTCTGCTCCTAATTGCTATGTTTCTATGTTTTTCTTAATCCAATGCTGTAGAACCCTTGAGTTTGGCTGCCTTTTCTTTATTGTAAATGTGTCCCATCTTCACTGCAGAAATTCACTAAGGATATTTAGATCTTTCCAAACCCATGACCAGTTCCATCTCAATGGACAAGGGCAGCAGATACCACTCCCTGCAAGATCCCCTCCAAGTCACTCATCATTTTGATCTGGAAATATATCACCATTCCCTCATTGTTGTTGGGTCAAAACTGGAACTCCCTCCATAAGTGCATTGTGGGTCTACCTACAGCACACAGACAGCAGTGGTTCAAGAAGGCAGCTCACTGTCAGCTTCACAAGGGCAACAGGCAACAAATGCTGGCCAGCCAGTGATGCCCCGAGGCTATGAGGCTGTTTTCTTGATTCTTTCCCGAAATTAGGTGCTGCTGACTAGGCCAATGCTTGTTGCCCCATTGTGGAGACTGGTGGTGGTGAGCTGCCTCCTATAACTTCTGCAGTCCATATGGTGTTAGGATTTTGACCAAGCGACAATGATATTATTCAAAATCAGGGTAGTAAAACATGTGCAGTGTGCAAGGGAACATGCAGGGAATGGTGCTCCCATCTGTCTGCTGTTCTAAGTGGTAGAAATCGCAAACTTGAAAGGTGCTGTTAGACATGTCTTAGTGAGCTGGTGTAGAGCATCTTGCAGATTATACAACATTCAGAGGAAGGAAAGTTACTAGGCTTTTGGCCTGAATTGTGTTGCAGTCTTTTCTTTCAGTAGAAGAAAAACAAGAAAAGAAACAAACAAGATATTGTGTGACTACTTACTTTGCAATGTTCAAATGAAATGCAAGTTATCTTTCTGCTTGGTTTAGTATTTGTTATGTTTTATGATTTCTAACTGAGCCCCCAGGAGCCACCAATTTAATACATTAAAATTTGAACTATGGAGTTGAACTAAAACTTAGTGTTCATTGGTCATAAAGCATCATGGCTTGGAGATATTCCTCAGTATTCAGCAGGAGTTTCTGAATCAGTCACGCACCAGGCAATGGAAAGCATTTGGATAATTTCAGTAATCACTTGCATTGATTCAAGTCGCTATGACATTCCACTGCAACTCAGCAGGTTCATTATCAGCTTCCTCCGCTGGTTGTCTGCTTTCAGAACCACGAGAAAGGAAATGAAAATCAATTTTCAAAGGAGTTGGATTTGCACTGTTCAGCCCAAACAAAAAATTGAAATGCAGAGGGGCAAGTAGAAGCTTCTTACACAGTGGGTAAGATAAGGACGTGTGGAGCATGGTCATTGTTTTGCCAAGTGAAGTTAGACATAGTTAGTTCAAACACAATTGTCATTGTGCGATCACTTACTGTTAAACAAGCAAAACAGTGTAACAGTTCATGCCTACCTGTGTGCTTTTAAAGCTCTGCTCAATCTGTTTTTAATACAATGGAAAGGAGAACATGGAGTTATGCATGAAATACTTAATTAAGCTCAGATATAAACTGAGTGTTAGAACCTGTCATGACAACATGTGACATTGCAATATTCGTATCATTTTAGAATCATAGGAATCCATTCGGTCCATCGAGTCCGCAAGAAGGCTCCAAAGAGCAACTCATCCAGACATAGCTCCCCACCCTATCCCCATAACCCCCCCTCCATTTCCCATGGCTAATCTACCTAACCTGCACATCCCTGGACACGACGGGGCAACTTAGCATCGCCAATTGGCCTAATCTCCATTTGGATGGAGTATAAAACCATTTAATATTCCTGATCCTACTTCAACAACACAAAATGTTTCACAGTTCCATTTCTCAAAAACCTGTTTCCTTTCTTTGTTTCTAAGATTAAAGTAACAGTTCAATTGGCTACTAACCAGGAGGTTAGTTCTTTTACTGATAATAATTATTCTATTACTTTGTAGAAGAATCTTAGGGCATCACAAAAAAATACTGCTGTTGAATTTTATCATTTTGAAGAGTCATCAAATAGGAAAAAATGCAGCCGATTTACTGATGTTGGCTGAGGGGTAAATGCGCACTGCTGCCACTGAGTGTTGACGCTGAAGGGAGTGAATGTTGAAAGTGGTGGACGTGGTGCCAATCAAGTGAGCTGCTTTGTTTTGGATGTTCTTGAGTGTTTTTGAAGCTGCACTCATGTGGAATAGTGGAGGGTTAGATAGGTAGCTGAGTTGGTCTGGGACTAAGTGCAAGCTCCATCAAAACAAAGAATCAATGGATATGTTAAGATTGGATATAAGACACTTCTGGGAAAGGTGAGATTTTCCCATTCCTTTCCCTGTCTACATCGTTAATACTTATGTGGACAAGAGTGTGGTGCTGGAAAAGCACAGCAGGTCAGGCAGCATCCGAGGAGCAGGAAAATCAACGTTTCGGGCAAAAGCCCTTCATCAGGAATGAGACTGGGAACCTCTTGTGTGGAGAGATAAATGGGAGGGGAGTGGGCCTGGGTGGGGGGAAGGTAGCTGAGAGTGCAATAAGTGGATGGAGGTGGGAGTAAATGTGATAGGTCGGAGGGGAGGGTGGTACAGATAGGTGGGAGAAGGATGGACAGATGGGACAGTGCTGAGCTGGAGGGTTGGAACTGGGTTAAGGTGGGGGAGGGGAAATGAGAAAACTGGTGAAATCCACATTGATGCCATGGGGTTGGAAGGTCCCAAGGTGGAAGATGAGGTGTTCTTCCTCCCGGTGTCTAGTGGAGGGTCTGAGGAATCCCCCACTGGTCCTCACCTTTCACCCCATCAACCTCCATATAAATCGCATCATCCTCTGCCATTTCCGCCACCTACACACGGACCCCACCACCAGGGATATATTTCCCTCCCCACCCCTATCCACTTTCCGTAAAGACCATTCTCTCCGCGACTGCCTTGTCAGGTCCACTCCCCCCAACAACTGACCCTCCCGTCCAGGAACCCTACTCTGCCACCGCAGGAATGACAAAACCTGTGCCCACACCTCCTCCCTCACCTCCATCCAAGGCCCCAAATGAGCCTTTCACATCCATCAAAGTTTCACTTGCACTTCCACACGTCATTTACTGTATCCGTTGCTCCCAATGCGGTCTACTATACACCGGGGAGACCGGATGCCTGTTTGCAGAGCGCTTCAGAGAGCATCTCCAGGACATCAACTCCCCCTCCCACTCTACCAGAGACATGCAGGTCCCTGGCCTCCTCCATCACCACTGCCTAACCACCTGGCACCTGGAAGAAGAACGCCTCACCTTCTGCCTTGGGACCCTCCAGCCCCATGGTATCAATGAGGATTTCATCAGTTTCCTCATTTCCCCTACCCCCCACCTTATCCCAGGTCCAACCTTCCAGCTTAGCACCATCCTCATGACCGTCCCCTCTGACCTCCCACCTCCATCCACCTACTGCACTCTCAGCTACTTTCCCCCAACACCACTCCCGTCCCATTTATCTCTCCACATACGAGGCTCCCAGTCTCATTCCTGATGAAGGGCTTTTGCCCGAAATGTTGATTTTCCTGCTTCTCGGATGCTGCCTGACCTGCTGTGCTTTTGACTCTAATCTCCAGCATCTGCAGTACTCACTTTCACCTCTGTAGACCAAGTCGTGGTCCACACAGGCACTAACGACATCGATAGGAGAAAGGATGGGAATTTAAGGCAGAAATTCAAGGAGCTAGGCTGGAAGCTTAGTGCTGGAACAAACAGAGTTGTTATCTTTGGTCTCTTGCCTGTATCACATGTTATCTTTGGTCTCTTGCCTGTATCACATGCAAGCAAGGCGAGGAATAGGGAGAGAGAGGAGTCAGACACGTGGCTACAGGGATGGTGCAAGAGGGAGGGTTTCGGATACATGGATAATTGGGAGTGATTCTGGGGTAGGTGGAATCTCTAAAAACAGAATGGTCTATACCTGAACCAGACAGGAGCCAGTATCCTGGGCGGAAAATTTGCTAATGCTATTTGGGAGGGTTTAAACTAATTCTGCAGGGGATGGGAACCTAAATTGCCATTCCAGTGTCCAGGAGGTTGAGAGTAGTGAGGTCAAAAATATGGTTTCAAGGTCGCAAGAGTTCACCGGCAAGCAGGAAGGTGGTTTGAAGAGTGTCCACTTCAACGCCAGGAGCATCTGGGACAAGGTGGGTGAACCTGCAGCATGTGTTGGTACCTGGCACTTTGATGTTGCGGCCATTTCAGAGACATGGATAGAGCAGGGACAGGAATGGTTGTTGCAGGTTCCGGGGTTTAGATGTTTCAGTAAGAACAGAGAAGATGGTAAAAGAGGGGGAGGTGTGGCATTGTTGGTCAAGGGTACTATTACAGTGGTAGAAAGGGCATTTGAGGTCCTGTGTTTGGGTGTTTTCTATAGGCCTCTGAATAGTTTCAAAGATGTAGAGGAAAGGATAGCAAAGATAATTCTGGATAGGAGCGAGAGTAACAAGATAGCTGTTATGGGGTCTTTAACTTACCAAATTTTGACTGGAAATACGATAGTTTAAGTACTTTGGATGCGTCAGTTTTTGCCCAATGTGTGCAGGAGGGTTTCTTGACACAGTACGTAAACAGGCCAACAGGGATGGGATGCACATTGAATTTGGTGCTGGGTAATGAACCTGGCCAGGTGTTAGGTTTGGAGGTAGGTGAGCACTCTGGTGATAGTAACCTCAATTCGATTATGTTTACTTTAGTGATAGGTATATACTGCAGAGCAAGAGTTATAGCTGGGGGAAAGGCAATTATTATGCGATGAGGCAAGATTTAGGATGCATAGGATGGGGAAGGAAACTGCTAGGAATGGGCACAATTGAAATGTGGAGTTTATTCAAGGAACAGTGTCCTTGATAAGTATGTATCTGTCAGGCAGGGAGGGAATGATCGAGCGAGAGAGCCTTTGTTTACTCAAGAAGCTGACTCTCTTGTCAAGAGGAAGAAGAAGGCTTATGTTAGGATGAGACAAAAAGGCTCAGTTAAGGTGTTTGAGAATTACAAATTAGCCAGAAAAGACCGAAAGAAAGAGCTAAGAAGACCTGGGAGGGGACATGAGAAGTCATTGGCGGATAGGATGAAGAAAAACCCTAAGCTTCCTATAGGTGTATCAGGAATAAAAGAATGGCAAGAGAAAGATTGGGGACAATCAAAGACAGTAGTGGGAAGTTGAGGAGATAGGGGAAGTGTTAAATGAATATTTTTCATCAGTATTCACACTGGAAAAAGACAATGTTGTTGAGGACAATATTGAGATGCAGGCGACGAGACTAGACAGAGTGGAAGTTCACAAGGAGGAGGTGTTAGCAATTCTGGAAAGTGTGAAAATGGGTACGTTCCCTGGGCTGGATGGGATTTATCCTAGGATTCTCTGGGAAGCCAGGAGGGAGATTGCAGAGTCTTTGACTTTGATTTTTATTGTCGTCATTGTCTACAGGAATAGTGTCAGAAAACTGAAGGATAACAAATATTGTTCCCTTGTTCAAGAAGGGGAGTACAGACAACCCTGGGAAATATAGACCAGTGAGCCTTACTTCGGTTGTGGGTAAAGTGTTGGAAAAGATCATAAGAGGATTTATAATCATCTTGAGAGGAATACGTTGATTAGGGATAGTCAACACAGTTTTGTGAAGGGTAGGTTGTGCCTCACAAAACTTAGAGAAGGTGACCAAACATATGGGTGAGGGTAAATCAGTTGATGTGGTGTATATGGATTTCAGTAAGGCTGAAAGGTAAGGTTCCCCATGGTAGGCTATTGCAGAAAATACGGAGGCATGGGATTGTGGGTGATTTAGCCATTTGGATCAGAAATTGGCAAGCTGAAAGAAGACCGAGGGTGGTGATTGATAGGAAATGTTCATCCTGGAGTTCAGTTACTAGTGGTGTACTGCAAGGCTCTGTTGTGGGGCCACTGCTGTTTGTCATTTTTATACATGATCTCGATGAGAGCGTAGAAGGATGGGTTAGTAAATTTGTGGATGGCACTAAAGTCGGTGAAGATGTGGATAATGCTGAAGGATGTTATAGGTTACAGAGGGACATAGATAAGCTGCAGAGCTGGGTTGAGAGGTGGCAAATGGAGTTTAATGTGGAAAAGTGTGAGGTGATTCACTTTTAAAGGAGCAACAAGACTAATGTACTGGGCTAATGGCAAGATTCTTGGTAGTGTGGATGAGCAGAGAGATCTCAGTGTCCATGTACAAGAAAGTTGCCACCTAGGTTGATAGGGTTGTTAGTTTTTACTGGTAGAGGGATTGAGTTTGGAACCATGAGGTCACGTTGCAGCTGTACAAAACTCTGATGCAGCCGCACTTGGAGTACTGCATACAGTTCTGGTCACTGCGTTATAGGAAGGATATGGAAGGTTTGGAAAGAGTTCAGAGGCGATTTACTAGGACTTTTCCTGGTATGGGGGGAAGGTCTTATGAGGAAAGACTGAGGGACCTGAGACTTTCCATTAGAGAGAAGAAGGCTGAGAGGTGACTTAATTGAGACATACAAGTTAATCAGAGGGTTAGATAGGGTGGACAGTGAGAGCCTTTTTCCTCAGATAGCGATGGCTAGCACGAGGGAACGCAGCTTCAAATTGAGGGGTGATAGATATAGGACAGATGTGAGAGGAAGGTTCTTTACTCAGGTGTGGAATGCACTGCCTGCAACAGTAGTAGACTCACCAAGCTTAAGAGCATTTAAATGGTCATTGGATAAACATATGGATGAAAATAGAATAGTGTAGGTTAGATGGGCTTCAGATTGGTTCCACAGGTCGGCGCAACATCGAGGGCCATAGGGCGTGTACTGTGCTATAACGTTCTATCACTTTCACAAAAAAAAGGCACCATGTACAATTTCAAAGTCTTTCCAATTTGGCCTCCAGACACAGGATCTCTCATTTTTCCCATTCAATTGATGTAGTTCATGAGTTGAGTTTATCAGCAACCACATTCCTTTCAAACATCCCCTGGGAATAGTTATCATAGGAATGGTACATCCTGCAGGACTTCCCTCTGGGTATCATCCTGATGGCACAGATTCCCCAACAGGTTTATTTGGAAGCACTGGCCTTCAGAGCGCTGCTCCTTCATCTAGTGAGCTTGTGGAATTCATTACCATTGTTAATGGGCAGCATGCTGGCTCAGTGGTTAGCACTGCTGCCTCACAGCGTCAGGAACCTGGGTTCGATTCCTGTCTTAGGCGACTGTTTGTGTTGCGTTTGTGCATTCTCCCTTTGTCTGCATGGATTTTCTCTGAGTGTTCCAGTTTTCTCCCAGAGTCCAAAGATCTGCAGGTTAGGTGAATTGGCCATGCTAAATTAGCCGTAGTGTTGGGTGCATTAGTCAGGAGTAAATATAGGGGATTGAGTCTGGGTGGGTTACTCTTCGGGAGGTCGGTGTGGACGTGTTGGGCCGAAGGGCCTGTTTCCACACTGTAGGGAATCTAGTCTAACCACCGAAGTAGTTGATGCCAAATCATTGAACATGTTGGCACGAATAGGATCAAAGGTTATGGGGAGAAAGAGGTTCGGTTATTGAGTTGGATGACAGAATAGGCTCGAAGGGCTGAATGGTCTCCTCTTCTTCATATCTTCAATGTTTCTATGTTTGTATGCTTCCATTGGTACTGCTTACAGTTGAAGGATTATCAGGTTATGAGGCCCTGTAATTCTTACCACTGGAAAAAATTACCATCGATCAACTGTAGAAAATGTTTGTCAAACAGTTTTAAAAACTGTATAAAACAAAGAACTGGAGATGCTGGAGATCTGAAACACACAAAAGCAGGAATTGCTGGAGAAACTCAGCTGGCTCAACAGCATCTGTGGACAGAAAATCAAATTAACTTTTCAATTCCAATGGTTACAAAGGTCATTGGACTCGAAACACTTGCTCTGTTTTCCCTCCACTAATGCTGCAAGACTTGCTGAGTTTCTCTATTCACAAAAAAAAGATTCTACACGTATTTAAATCGAATTGCAAATTTTCCTTACATACAGTTTATGGATGAAAGATCTTCACAATGGAGTAATAAAAACAGGGTTCATATGGAGCATCAGTTCTTGAAGAACTTCTGGCATTATGGTCTGCATCCTTCCGTTGAAAATGCCCCTTGTACTGCTGAGAATGATGAGCTGAATGTGCAAGTGATTTCAGTAAACTGTGTTACATTCAGCCTTATTAGCTCTGGATTACCCAAGTGCAAGTCATTGCATTCAGAAAGCTAGTTCAGGACCTCATAATGTTGTTGGGACTCTGCAAACAGTCGTTATAGTCACAGAGGTGTTCAGCACAGAAACAACCCTTCAGTCCAACTCGTCCATGCTGACCAGATATCCAAAATGAATTTAGTCCCATTTGCCAGAACTTAGCCCATTTCCCTCTAAACCCTTCTTGTTCATGCCTTTTGAATGTTGTAATTGTACCAGCCTCCACAACTTCCTCCAGCAGCTCATTCCATACACACACCACCTTCTATGTGAAAAAGTTGCACCTTAGGTCCCTTTTAGATCATCTTTTTAAAAAAGTGACATTTGAGAAAGAAGTCAAGGAGGAACAGAATTGCTCCAATTTTAGCATGGTAGATTTGCGAAATCATTTTGCTGAAGCAATGATTACTTGAATTCAATGAAAGAGAAACAATTAGCCCTATCAGATCATCAGAAGCAATATCCAAGGCGTAAAAGCAAAGATGTGTACTCCAAAATGAGAATTCAGGTGTTGATGAGGCCATCAGTTACACCAGCAGGAATAAAATCTACAACAGTCATTTCAGAAATGACAAAAGGAAACACAGGAAACAAAACCCAAGGATGTGCAGGTTAGGTTGATTGGCCATGTTAAAATTGCCCATGGTGTACTGGGGATGTGTAGGTTAGGGGGGTTAGCCACGGTAAATATGGGGTTACGAGGATAATGTGGGGTGGCTGGGTCTGGGTGGGATCCTTTTTGGAGGGTCAGTGTGGACTTGGGCCAAATGTCCTCTTCCTGCATTGTAGGGTCTCTAGGATTCTAGAAAATAGAATTTCAGAAATAAGTTCTGATTGATACCAGGAAAAAATATTTTAAAAATTCCAACCATTTTACTAGCAGTTAAATGATTAAACAACAACTAAAGACTTCCAGAGTTCATAAAGAGCTATTTATATGGAATATGAATGAGTGTTGAAACTCCACCCAATAAGGGACAAATTTCTGGTTTAAACTAATCTGAAGAATTTTAGAATATTTATAACTCAGAAATGGGCTCAGCTTACTCATGTTAATGCTTATGCTCCACATGAATCTCCTTCTACCTTCTTCATCTCACCCTCTCTATATTCTTCCACTTCCTTTCTCCTTCCTGTACATATGCAGAATCATTAACTTGTCTCAGTACTATTCTCCTCAACTACCCCCTACAGTAATGAGTTCCATATTCTCACTATGCTCTGGATAAGGATATTTGCTCCTGAATTCTTTATGTGATGATCAGAGTATTATTTCTTTTAATAAAACACTTCATTATCTTGTTTAAATTATTTTATTTTTGAATGGACTTTTGATGGATTTTGAAATGGCTGTCACTGAACACAGAATAGGAGAAAGTGAGGTCAGGGCGCCAGCCCGAAATATCGATTCTCCTGCTCCTCGGATGCTGTCTGACCTGCTGTGCTTTTCCAGCAACACACTGTCACACTGAACACAGAATAGCCACTCTGGTTATTTCTAGAAGCTTCCAACAAATACTAGAACAAATGTAAATTCATCACCTCCTGAAATATCATAGTTCTTGCACTGAATGAATATTGTGGCCAAAAGAGACAACTGACCATTATTGCCTGACCTAAACCGGTAAGAAAGGTGTTAAACAAGGGTTCACATTTTGATAGCATCTTTCATGACTTTTAGTCATTCCAAAACACATAACCAAATTAGTATGTTTGATAGATATGCGCTATTGTAAAGTAGAAAACATGGTAGTCATTTCTCTCACTATTGTCACATAAACAGCAATAAGGTAACTCCACCGTTATCTGCTACAAAATATACTGGTTGGTGAGGGGACATCATTCACATCATTAGCTGAGTGCCTCAACTCAAAACTCCAGTCATATGACTGAAGCTGTTGTTTGTTCGAATCATCTTGAAGTGCCCAGTTTCTGGATTACTTTAATCAAACTGCTTTCAAAAATCTGAGTTCTGGAAAGAATTCTGTACTTGGTCTGTGAAGTGAAGCAATTTCCAATTTATAACTACTGGATCTTCACCAACAGTTTGAAAGTGGTAGAGGGGATTTCTGTTCACAGCCAATTGAAAGAATCACCATTGGACATTAACATATTGTACCTGCTGAGTCATGTGAACCAATTCTTAGATCTTAACATAGAAGATAGAACTGTCCAGCACAGGAATGGGGTCTTCAACATACGATGTGCCAAACATGATGACAAATTAAACTAATTTCTTCTGCTTGCCCTTGGACCATATCCATCCATTCCTTGCATGTTCATGTGCTTATCTAAAAATCCCTTAAATATCATATCTGCCTCCGCCAGCACCCCAACAGCATGTTCCAGACTCCAACCACTCTCAGCATAAAAAATTTGTCCCTCACATCTCCTTTGAACTTTTTCCCCTCCCACCTTAAACACATGTTTTAGACATTTCATTTTAGACATTTCAACTCCAGGAAAAAGATTCAGATTGTCAACCCTATCTATGTATCTCATAATTGTATAGACTTCTATCAAGTCTCCCCTCAGCCTACGCTGATCCAGAGAAAAGAACCCAGGTTTTTCTAGCTTCTCCTTATAGCTGACACCCTCTAATCCAGGCAGCATCCTGATAAACCTCCTCTGAACCCTCTCTGAAGCCTCCATGTTGTTCCTGTAATATGGCAACCTGAACTGAACGCAATACTCTTTCTTCTTCCTTGGATACGAGTGTGTGAATGTGTTGTGAACCATTTGTTATTCAAAAGGGAATCAGATAATTATTTGGAAAAGAGCAATGTGTAGGATTGTGGGGAGAAGGTGAGAGAATGGTATGTGGAGACAGACCCCTTGTGTGTGGTCTAGGGCTGAGATAGATAGATTCGTGAGCAGTAGGGGAATCAAGGGTTATGGGGAAAACACAGGAAAGTGAACTGTGATCATTCATGAACCTACTGGATAGCAGAACGGGGCCAAATGGCCTACACCTACGCCTATTTCTTATGGTCTTATTGTATTTGGGAAGCTGGCAGAGCTTTGATGGGCTGAATGACCTCCTTCTGCACAGGTACATTGCTGATTGGTTCCGACTTAAAATAGTTTACAAGGTTATTTGCTTTATTCTTAACAGGAACAAGTCTCTGTAATACATATATCTTTATTCACTTCCTGCTTCAAGTTCAGTAAAGTAAAAAGGAACGAGGCTAAATCCTTTACAGCTCCCATTGTTATTGATTAGCTGCTTAACCATATCTGAAAAAGCAGTATTACTTCCATAGATTAATGACGAGAAAGCCTAGAATTTGAAAAACAACCTACAAGTTGATTTTTCAGTCTTTGTTAGCTTGAGTGAAATCCGATAACTGAGCTGGTCAATGAAAGTGAATAAGCTGCTGAGGAGAGCAAGGTCTGAAAGCCACTTAAATCCTGCAGATTCAAATGCTAATTCCAAAGGCAATTTCAGCAAAGAAATGAAAAAGGAAGCTTCGTGCTACAGTGCCCAACTGGATATTACACTCAGTGGTCTGGAGACATTAGATGGAAAATAAATTGTGTTTATTGTCTGCATTGGCAAGTATTAGACTGTTACATTAAAAATAACATGGTATTATAAAAACACAACTTAATTGCAGTAACAAATGCATTTTGATAAATCTTTCGATAAAAAGATCTAAGTGGAGTTACAAAACTTTTATTTACATCTTGTGTTCAATATATGCTGTTCTGGAATTATACATTGACATGGCCTATATAAAATATTTGGATCACCAGTAGTATACATTACATATCAATCTTACAGATATCTCTATATATAATGACCCGAAGTACATATCTTATTGCTGTTTGTGGGACAATGGTGAGAAATGGCTACCACGTTTCCTACAGTGCAATAACACCTACCATTCAAACATCCTTCATTAGTACAGAGGAACTTCAATTATCCAGCATTCAATTATCCGAATATCAGATTACCTGGCATGATCACAAGGTCTCGATGCTTGGCTAAACTCTGTTATCCAGCATTCGATTATCTGAACATTCGATTAACTGAACGAAATACTCTTGCCTGTGTTCTTCGGATAATCGAGATTCCTCAGTAATCATGTGTTTTGGAATGACTAAAGGTCGTGAAAGATGCTATCAAAATGTGATTGCTTAATGTCTTTCTTATTAGCATAGGTACTTTCTAGCCTCTGCACTGTAAATTGGTGTTAACAGCTTTAGCTCTTAGCTGTAGTGCCCAATTTCCCTCTATGAGGAAATGATGCTCATTCATGGAGTTTGCTATTCTGGAGATGGAGCTCTCCCTGGAAACAGTCTGAATCAGAGTATTCACGCCCTCAATATTTCACTGGATCACAAGATGTATCTCTAACCACTTTTCAAATCACCATAAAGCCTTTCAACTGCCACCTTTGTAACATCTGCCTGGCCCATTCCTGCCTTTGCTCAGCTGCTGCTTCTCTGAATCCAGCTACTCCCAAGGCTTAACTGTTCTAATATTTGTCTCCCACACTCTATCCTCCATCATCCTAAACTCATCCGAACTCTGCTTCCTCTCCCCTAACCTGTCCCTTTCCTGCTCTAACTTACATTGGAACACGGATAAACTACAGCATCATTTAAATTTCTCATTTTTGTCTTTGAGTCTCCTTATGGCCTAATCCCTCTCTCTTTAATCTCCTCAAACTCCATGATGCTCAGATATCTGCACTGTTCCAATGCTTGGTACTTCGAGCATGGCCTGATCTTAGTCATTTCATCATTGGCCTCTGTGCCTTCAGTTGCCACAGGTTATGAGCTCTCAAGTTCTCTCTCTAAACTGATCTGTTTCTCTGTCCTCTAAGAATAGAAAAAGTTAAATGCAGAGGTAGACCATTCAGCCCATCGAGTCTGTCCCATCATTCAATGTGGTCATGTCTGGTCTTGGGCTTCGGAATCCTGCCCACTCCTCATGTCCCCTGATTGGGATTAAAGATCAAACATCTGTCCACTTTGGAGCTAAGTACAGTTGATGATGGAGCACCCACGACTCTCTGGGGTACAGAATCCAAAGGTTGTCCAAGTGAAGTAACTTCTCCTCATTTAGGTCCAAAATGATCGTCCCCCTTATCCCAAGAGTGTGCCCCCTGGTTCTAGATTCCCCAGTCAACAGAAACAATCTCTCAGGTCTACTCCACTGAACCTCTTCAAATTCCTCAATGAGATCATCTTGCATTCTTCTAATTTCCATGTTCCTTAAAACCTCGCTTATTGACCAAACTTTCGGTCACTTGCTTCACCATCACCAATGTCAAGATTTACTCGATAATGTTTTTATGAAGCAAGGTGGGATGCTTTTAATTAAATGTGTTATATAAATATTTACTGTTCCCGATGTCTGAGAAAGGACTGTGTCAGAACTACAGTTTGGAGTCTGTTTTGATACTTGGTGCTGCAGAGATATTCCTGGTGCTGATGAGTTCTTTTCTTCCTAGTTCCCTACCTTACAGCAAAGAAAACACCTTCAAGGGGGCATAGCTTTAAATTAAGGGGGGGTATGTATAGGACAGATATTAGGGGTAGGTTCTTTACTCAGCAAGTCGTGAGTTCATGGAATGCCATGCCAGTAGCAGTGGTGGACTCTCCCTCATTATGGGCATTTAAGTGGGCATTGGATAGGCATATGGAGGATAGTGGGCTAGTGTAGGTTAGGTGGGCTTGGATCGGCGCAACATCGAGGGCCGAAGGGCCTGTACTGCGCTGTATTCTTCTATGTTCTATGTTCTATGTAAAGGTAGCTGCTTTGGGACTTCCAGAAAAGGTGTTATATAAATGCAAGCTTTCATTTTCCCTTCCATTTGATAGATAAAGAGAATGGGAAAAAAATGAGAGCATTTGCTTTGTATGTTTACCTGTGCCTTAGAATGTAAGTCCATTTCAAATAGCTCTGAAGAATGAAGTTTTCATTTGTGCAAAGTAAACGTGACAATAGATTCAAACTGACAATTCATTTACAATGCATGCATACCGTGTGAGTTTACAAGTTACTTGTTCTCAGGTTTATTTAAACCTTCCCTTGACACTTGTGCAGTTGGTAACATTCAGTATTCTGTCCTCTCAGACGGAGGGGGAGTGGGGGAAGGGAGGGCAGACGTTCACAGCTTCTCTGATGGGGTACAGTGCATTATATAACAGGAAGTGCTACCACATTAACAACCATTTGACTGGTCTTATTTTCAGAGCTATTCCTTTATTCAGCTTGGTGAGGTGTCTTAAAGAGAAACAATTAGCTTCTTTCTGATGGTTCTCCTTAAACTGTATTGACGTCAGCCATCACTGTTGTCTCAAAGTGGTATTTAATTGATTTGTTTTATTATTGTTGCATATACCTGGGTACCTGTACTGCATGCAAAGCAGATCATACCATACAAAGTGCATTAGAGCGAAGAATACAATTTAATGGCTGTCGAGAACATGCACAAAGAGTGAGATCAACATAAATTTAGAATTTGAGAAGTTCAGAAGTTTAATAACAGCAGGGAAGAAGCTGTTCTTGAAACTTTTGATATGTGTGTTTAAGCTTTTGTATCTTCTGCCTGATGGAATAGGTTGGAAGAGATTATAACTGGGATGGGATTGAATATGGCTGGGCCAGCCTTATTGTCCACCCTTATTGTTGTGAGTCTGGAGTCACATGTAGGCCAGACCAGGAAAGGATGGCAGTTTCCTTCCCCAAAGGATATTAGTGAACCAGATGGGATTTTACAACAATTAGCAATAATTACATGGTTGCCATTCATCTAGTTTTTAATTCCAGATTTTAGTGAATTGAAAATTAACTGTCTTCTGTCACAAGATTCCAGCCCAGATCCCCAGAACATTAACCTGAAGCTGTAGATGACTAGTCCAGTGACTACACCATTGCCTCTAATGATGCCTACTGTGGGATCGTGGAAACACCAATTATTGTGAGGCCTCAGATATTGCAGCATCTCTGATTCCTTTGGAACATATACTTCTCAATGTTTACCACCTCTTGTTTGTTGGAGGGAGTTCAGAACTGGGCTGGAAATCCAGCATGTGATTCTTACCCCCTTATTATCCTGCATCCAGCCACCTTCACCATGGTCTGATCATCATCTGCAGCTTAAGCAGAGCATTACAGGTGTACACAGTTCTTTGAGAGGTCTTGCCAGGATCTGTTTCATTAGGTCATGTGGGAACATCCTCACAATACAGAAGAGTGTGTAGATTTGACCGGAATATGCATGTGGGCTTTTTATTCATTCATGGGATGTGGGTGTCACTGGCTAGGCCAACACTTACTGTCCATCCCTAATCCCCCAGTGGGCAGTTAAGATTCAACTACATTGCTGTGAGTCTGGAGTCACAAGTAGGCCAGACCAGGTAAGGATAGCAGTTTTCTTCCTAAAAGGCATTGGTGAACCAGATGGGTTTTTCCAACAATTGACAATGGTTTCATGGTCATTGTTAGACTCTTAATTCCAGATTTTTACTGAATTCAAATTCCATCATCTGCCATGGTGGGATTTGAACCCAGAACATAGGGTTTCTGGGTTAATGGTCTAGTGTTAATACCAGTAGGCCGTCATCTCCCCTGCAGGGGACCAGGAATCAGCTGCTTCTGGGTGGCAGAGCCCTCAGGGCTGCATGTCAATCTGGAGATTGCGAGCTGGCTCCTCTGGTATTTACACAGCAAGATCCCAGACATTCATTGTGGATGGAATCCCGCAGTGATGTTCTCACAGGCCTCTCTGAAATAGCAATCCATTGACCTGTCGTCATCATCCACTGCCTCATTAACCTTTGGCTGCTCTTCTTCCTCATCTGAAGAGACAGCCGGCTCCTCCCATTCCCCATCTGCCAATGCCTCCCCACTCTGTCTTGAGGCTGTGCAGGAAGTGACAGTCCATGAGAACTGGACAGTCTCTCTGGCGAGTGCTGCCATGCTGTGGCATGGCATCTTCCATCAACCAGAAGGCACCCTCACAATTGTTGTGGGGTGGGGCAAACAGTTGTGGCACCAGGGAGTGGGTGAGGATGTACGAATTACGAGAGCTCCCTGACTATGGAGGTCTGAATTCTCTTTGAGTTGCTGTGCCCCTAGAGGGCCCTCAGTGCCAAATGTAAGGACAACATGCCCCTTGACCCTGTGGAAAGACAGCTATGACCGAGAATCCTACAGCTGTCAGGGTCTGTGGTTAATGTCCCCAAACCATTGAGTGCACTCATGACTCCCTGCTGTGTTTGGGAGTGCCCCTTGCAGAGCCCTGGGAAGATCTGCAGAAATAGGCAGTCAATGCCACAGTGACACTTAAAGCCAGTGATATTGATTTTCCCCCAGCCCCAATCCTGGAGTGTCTTCCTGAAGAAGCTGACAATGCAGAGGGACAAAAGCCTATGCCACCCTCAGTTGGCATGGCCTCTCTGACATTTGCAGCTATAATTGTTGTATGAATTAGATTATATTATATACCTCTTTCCATGGTATATTTGATTCTGTGCCAATGCTCAATGTCAAACTAGTCCTGGATTGGGCACACCCTGAGTTGGCATATATTCACTGGAACTTCTTGTTGGTGTAGTGTCGTGATCTGTTCCTGGTTTAGTACCACACTCTGCCAGCTCCTCTCCTGATGTGCCAGAGCCAGCACTGGGCACACTCAACACATCTTGTCTGCCAGAGGTGAATAATGAATGAGAAAAGGGAAGCAGGGGGATGGGAACCTGAGATGTAGTTGCAGTGCACAGGAGGAGGAGAGTAGGGAGGACAGGGACAGGATTTCACGGTCACAAGAATGTGCTGACAGACAGCAAGCTGGTTTGAAGTGTGTTTACTTCAATGCCAGAAGTATCCGAAATAAGGTAGGTGAGCTTGCAGCACTGATAGGTACCTGGCGCTTTGATGTTGTGGCCATTTCAGAGACATGGATAGAGCAGGGTGAGGAATGGATGTTGCAGGTTCCAGGGTTTAGATCTTTCATTAAGAACAGGCAAAGTGGTAAAAGAAGGGGAGGTGTGGCCTTGTTAGTCAAGGATAATATAACGGTGGCTGAAAGAACTTTTGACGAGGACACGTCTACTGAGGTAATGTGGGCTGAGGTTAGAAACAGGAGAGGAGAGGTCACACTGCTTGGAGTTTTTTATAGGCCTCCACAGAGTTCCAGGGAGGTGAAAGAGAGGATTGTCAAAATTACTGTGGATAGGAGTGAAAGGAACAGGGTGGTCATTATGGGGGACTTTAACTTCCCCAACATTGACTGGAAATGTGATAATTCTAGTACGTCGGATGGATCAGTTTTTGTCCAATGTGTACATGAGGGTTTCCTGACACAGTATGTCGAAGGGCCGACAAGAGGGGAGGCCACACCGGATCTGGTGCTTGGTAATGAAGCAGACCAGGAGTTTGATTTAGTTGTAGGTGAGCACTTTGGAGAGAGTGACCATAATTCAGTTACGTTTAGTTTAGCAATGGAAAGGGATAGGTACATGCTGCAGGTCAAGAGTTATCGATGGGGCAAGGGCAATTATAATGCGATTAGGCAAGAATTGGGATGCATAGAATGGGGTAGCAAAATGCAGGGGATGCAGACAATGGAAATGCGGAGCTGGTTTAAGGAACAGATATTGCCTGTCCTCGATAGGTATGTCCCTGTCAGGCAGGGAGGAAACGATAAGGTAAGGGAACCGTGGTTTACAACAGAAATTGCATCTCTTGTTAAGTGGAAGAAGGAGGCTTATGTGACGATGAGACAAGATGGTTCAGATGAGGCGATGGAGAGTTACAGATCAGCTAGGAAGGATTTAAAGAGAGAGTTAAGAAGAGCAAAGAGAGGACACGAGCAGTATTTAGCAAATAGAATAAAGGAGAACCCTAAAGCTTTCTATAGGTATGTGAGGAATAAAAGAATGACGAGGTTAGGAATAGGGCCAATCAAAGACAGAAGTGGGAAGTTGAGTGTGGACCCTGTGGGGATCGGAGAGGTGCTAAATAAACATTTCTCATTGGTTTTTACTCAGGAAAAGGAGAATATTGTAGAGGAGAAGAATGAGATACGAAATATTAGACTAGAAAAGATTGAGGTTAGTTACGAAGGGATGTTATCAATTCCAGAAGGAGTAAAAGTAGACAAGGACCCTGGGGCAGAAGGGATTTATCCAAGGATTCTCTGGGATGCTAGGGAGGAGATAGCAGAGCCTTTGGCTTTGATATTTGAGTCATCATTGTCTACAGGTTTAGTACCAGAGGACTGGAGATTGCAAATGTTGTGCTCTTTTTCAAGAAGGGCAGTAGAGATGACTGGAGATTGAAATGTTGTGCTCTTTTTCAAGAAGGGCAGTAGAGATGAACCAGGTAATTATAGACCAGTGAGCCTTACTTCTGTTGTAGGAAAGGTTTTGGAAAGGATCATAAGAGATAAGATTTATAATCATCTAGCAAGCAACAATTTGATTTCAGATAGTCAACATGGTTCTTCAAGGGCAGGTCGTGTCTCACAAACCTCA